>NC_140972.1:45016223-45071223 GCF_056783735.1 Eptatretus burgeri
CAAATCAGCAACAATATTTTTATATATATATATATATATATATATATATATATATATATATATGTATATATGTATATATATATATATATATATATATATATATATATATATATATATATATATATATATATATATATATATATATATATATATACATATACATACGAGGGTGTTGTGAAAAGCAATGCCTCCTATTTTTTTTTTCTTCTCCAAAACAGGCAAAGATATTTGAATGAAACAAAGTGCAGTCCGCACATTAGTTCTTCACACCACTGGGTTCGAAGTTTCGTAAATATGATACAAAACGTTTCTGTGCTTCATGAGTCAAGGTGGCAAAGGGCATCGTGCCATTGTGTGTGCTGTGAATCTTGAAGCACTGGAGATGGTTGTTGGGATGAGATGCCGAGAGGTGAGAGTTGGGTGCACCATTACGATCCTGACAATAAGAGGCAGTCAATTGAGTACCACCACAAAGGATCACTAGCCCTGACTTGGCTCTGTCAGATTTTCATCTCTTCCCCAAACTTTAAGGAACACCACTGTGGAGAACATTTTTCTTCTGACGATGACGTCAAAGTCTCTGTGAAGCGCTGGTTAAGTCAGCAGGATGTACAATTCAATCATGACGGAATCACAAAACTACTTGAAGCTTGGCAGAAATGTGTGAACCACAGTCATGATTATGATTATGTTGAGAAATAGATGTGCACCATGGGAGAATAAAGATTGATGTTGGTATCCATCTTTGTTTTATTTAAATATATTTTCCTATTTTGGAGAAAAGGAATAGAATGCATTACTTTTCAACATGCTCTCATAATTATTCACTGTCTAAATTTATGTATGTATGAATATATACTTGTGTATATATATATATATATATATATATATATATATATATATATATATATATATATATATATATATATATATATATATATATATATATATATATATATATATATATAATATATATAATCATTTTGTGTGTGTGTAAACATATATACATGTATATTGTTGTGGATTTCCGTCCGCCGGCGTGCGGACGACCGCTTCGAGCCAATGGCGGCCGCTCTCGCCCACGGGACGGACAATCTAGTCGCAGCCTTCCGGATCAAACGCCGGAACCCCGCTACGGGTGTATTTTGAGCACACCACAGCCTAGTCAACACTCTACCCGCGCTACAGGGTCAATCGCCGAATTGTCGATATACCTAATTAATCGCGCGGGCAGACTACCGAGAGACTGCACCTCAACGGGGCTCGCTTGAAACGAGCCGCTTAAGCAGCTCGCTTAGTTTTGGGATAACCGAGCGGGGTATTATCGCGAGGCCCCGTTGGACCCGATTCTATTATCGGTTATTTAACAACCAACTATATTCCGGACGCAGAACGGCAGCTCAATTAAGGGAAGAGGACGCAACGAACGGGTCAACATTCAAACAAGCACATTTATTTACAAAGCACATGTAAACGGTGATGCAGTCGTGCAGGTATGCAATTATGCAATGCCGAACACGCATGCAAGTATACAACCAACAAAAGCAATGCAAAAGAGCTACTACCGTCTATCTATTATGTACACAATGCACTTAACAACAGGTTTACTTACGGACATGGCGCCACAACGTTCATGCAAAGAAACAAAGGAAAAACCCCATCAAAGGCTAGGGGGTAGACTGGACCTCTTGGGGTCTTTATAAGCATGGAGCTGAGTGGACCGCAAAGGCTCCGAGAGGCTGGGCTGGTTACCTTCCCCCTCGTGGTGACTCGCTAGGGCGACCCTTGACGTCCCCTCTCCAGAGACCCACGGTAAGGCACGGTACGGCAGGCCGCGTGCATTGGCTCCGCTCTCTCCAGCTCCCTACCGCGGCTCCACACACTGCCCACAACTCTGACACAACTCTCTTCCCTCTCCTCCACACACAACAACCACAACCTTGCGTTCAGCGCGCCCTTTTATCTCGAGCTCCGCCCGCCCTGATCTCTCCTGCCCCTTCTTCCAGCTCTCGCAGGAAACTTCCAGAAGCAGGGCGTTTTTTTCTCTTCGATCGGGGCTTTTCTTTGCCTTTTCCAGGGCGTCGTTGCTTCACGTTCCTCTCGCAGGGTTTGTCGTTGCGGGGAGGGGTGAGGCTGGGATAACCGAGCGGATATTATCGCCAGACCTCGCCAGACCCGATTCTATTTATCGGCTATTTAAAAACCAACTATATTCTGAGTGCAAGATGGGGCAATTCAATGAGGGAATGGACGCAACGAACAGGTTTACATTCACACAAGGACATTTATTATAATAAAGCACGTATGCAATTAAACAAGGCAAAACGCGTATGCAACAAAAGCATGACAAAAGAACTACAACCGTCTACTTATTATGTACAGTCACTTGCACTCAACAGCAGTTCCTACTTATTAGACGGGCCCACGGACACACGGATGCACACACACACACACCCAAGAAATGGTGGTAGAGGCCTTTAATAACGAGCTCCAGCTCAGAGGACAGGTGAACTGAAACCCAGAGCCTATCTCGAACCTCTCCACCTCGTGTGGTCTTCAAGTTGTTCGGACCTGGGCTCCAGCGAGAGCGAGCTGGATCTAATCACCGAGCCGCGATCCTTCCCGTCGATGCGTCGCTTCCCCGAGGAACCACCTCCCGTGCTTCTCAACACGTGCTGGTGAGACGAGGCGCCGATCCTTCCCATCGATGCATCGCTTCCCCGAGGAACCACCTCCACTAAGAGGCCGATGAGTCGCACCAAGCCGGGAACCAAAATGGAGAGCAAAGAGCTCCACGAACCAAGAAGAAGAAGCAACCACTCGCAGCTCGAGCCGAGCGACCGGCTTAAGTTCCTTCCAAACAGGGCAGCTTGAAGCAAAAAGCTCTCCCGAGCCAAGCAGAAGCCGAAGCACATGGAAGCATCAAAGCAAAGAGCCTCCAAAAAGCCTCCTCCCGAGTCAGGCCTCAGCCGAAGCTCACTGAGCCAGCCGAAGCTCACTGAGCCAGCCGAAGCAAAAAGCTTCCGAAGGCCTCAGCCCTAACCCAAGCCAAGCAGGACCCGACGGTCTGCTGAACGACTTCTCTCTGCCGAAGCAAAATGCGTACTAACCAAGAACAAAGAAAGGATATTGTCCTCATCCTTCTCCCCCCCCCCTCCTCCACGCCCGGCGTGACTCATGCCCTCGTGATCCATCCCCCCCGCTCAACCACGGGTGGGAGGGAATTGTTGACATCATGAGTCACGAGCCGGCAGGGTTCTTCCTCTTCGCAGAAGAGGGGGAGGGAGGTCTCCATTGTTCGTTCCCTAACTATTAAATCGATCCGCAGCGCATCTAATCGATTTCTGAACATTTAAACAATGAAAGGTGAGCTACCTAGGGAACAAGCACTTATCGACATAGCTGACTAAAGGAACCTGTATGTTGTGTGCAATCGAATTCCCAAATTCGTAACAAAATATATATATATATATATATATATATATATATATATATATATATATATATATATATATATATATATATATATATATATATATTGTTGCGGATCCGGGGTGGAGGGATTCTCACCCGAGTCTTGATAGCCAAGCGTTACAGATTCGGCGCCAGCCTCACCACCGCCATCTCTGGGGTTATAACGCTGGCTGGCTCGGCACAGGCCTCGGGTCACGCGTCTTCATTCGTGATGCCAACGTACTCCTGGACCTTACCAGTTGGGGAAATAGACCCTGGTTACAGACTGGTTTTGTCAGATGCCGAGCGTTTTCTACCAGTCTGTAACCATTTTCGGTTTATATACCAATTGAGCGAATTGTTTCTCAGCGCTGCACGAATTGACTCAAAGCGGCAACTTCATACGAATCTGCCAGATTTATTGGGGAACTTCGGGGAACACAACACAAGCAAAATATTCACGACAATGTTTTAATTGATCTATAACCTGTTCTTAACTTGAGAGATACGGATTACGGGTTTCGAAGGGGTCCCTACCGAGATAAGCCTTAAACGACATGCAGACAAGACATAGACAGCATGCAGACAAGAGAGAGTACTTAGTAATGTTTCATGGACGAGAGGAAAGCGCCAAAAGCACGAATGTCGCTCGTAACAAGCCGATGTCCATGGATTCGCACCCCAAGCTCGAGCACGCTGCGTGGCAAAATGGCGCTCACCCTCCTTTGTCGCACCGCACGTGGCCTCTGCGCGCTCTGACCCCGCATAAGGTCGACGGCACAAGACCGTCAGGTCTATTATGGGTTTCAGCTGGTTTCTCACAAGGTCTAGCATACCAGTCCAAATCGAGGTGCCGGGCTCCGGCAGGCTGGGTCCATGGGATTCCAAGACGTTGTCGAGCCGTGAGGTCATTAGGGACAGTCAGAGGCTCTGTCATGAGAGGCAGGTTGAACCTGTCGATCACTTCCTCTCGAAGCCGACTCCAGACTCACACAGCAGCCAGGTCCTCTCGAAGCAGATTGCCGCCTAAACCTCAGGTTCAGTTTTCTCTCCGGCAGAATCACCACTCGCTTTCTTTTTCTTCTCGCCTCCAAAAACTAACTGCTCATCCAGCAGATCGCGCCTCGACACCCGTCGTTTCTCTCTTGCCTTCCCGGCGCACGATCGCCTCGAAGCACGACTGCTCATCTCCATCCTCTCTGCTTTTTCCACCTTGTCTTTTTGGGGCGTGCCCCTTTTACGAAGCTGACAAACTCCTCCCCCCCAGCTCCTCCTCCCTCTCCAGCTCACTCCCCCTCAGCCGACTGGGCGGGGCCTATCGTCTGGAGAAGGGAAGGAAGAAGAGGAAGCTCTCGGTACACCACCACCGCACGAACAATAAACATCCTCTTATTTCTCCTGACACACATGTAACATCCATTTTACCGAACAGCCTGGCGAAACATGCATTTAATGGGGGATCTGGGCTAATCCTATATTTAGCAGCATACTTAGGGCCATTTCCATTGCATTTATATATATATATATATATATATATATATATATATATATATATATATATATATATATGTGTATATATATGTGTGTATATATATATGTGTATATATATATATGTGTATATATATGTATATATATATATGTATATATATATATGTATATATATATATATATGTATATATATATATATATATATGTATATATATATATATATGTATATATATATATGTATATATATATATATATGTATATATATATATATGTATATATATATATGTATATATATATATATATGTATATATATATATGTATATATGTATATATATATATATATGTATATGTATATATATATATATGTATATGTATATATATATATATGTATATATATATACATATATATGTATGTATGTATATATATATATATATATATATATATATATATATATACTGAAACGCAAAAGAAACTTACCACTTGTTTGAAATGTAATAAAATTGTAACAGTTCAAAATAAAACAAACCAACAATTGCTAATTGAAACATTGGCATTTTATTGATGACATGTCAAGTTTTTGACCAAGATACACCATCTCATAAGTTTGTTCTACAGTACAGAACAGCATAGGGTGCAATGTCAGTCCCCTTTCAATAGCGTGTGTGGCCACCATTGTTTTGGATACAGGCAGTGCATCGTCGGCGCATACTGCCTCCAGTCTTTGGATGGATTGCTGCTGGATTCTGTCCCACTCAGTCCTCAATGTCTGAAGCCATCTTAGGACCATCTGCCTGTCCTGCCTTGCAGTGGTGACTTTTGGCCTCCCTGATTGAGGTCTGTCATCTGCAGAGCTGTGGAAGGTGTCTGTACACCAGGGCTGATATCGTCTGGTGTGAACAGCCAAGGTGACGTGCCACCTCATGGTAGCTCAATCCGCCTTGCAGTATGCCCAAGGCACACTGCCGTTGATCCCTTGACAATTGTGGCATGTTGATTGAAATTCCCATTTTGCACTGGCCTTTTTAAAGCCAATATCAAGACATCACTTGCAGCTCATTGAAATCATCCCGTACCCCTTGGCTAATCACTGACAGTCAAAACGGCTGTTCAACAGCTGTGCTATGAAGTGACCATTGAAGGTTCAAGTGACCATCTGTAACCGTTTTGTCTGACAGTAAGGACACTATTGTCCACAAATATGTTCACACATTTACTACACGCAGTGTTATTGTTGATATTTGAAGGTTTAAAAGGTGATAAGTTTCTTTTGCGTTTCAGTGTGTGTATGTATATATGTTTATATATATATATATATATATATATATATATATATATATATATATATATATATATATATACATACACACATTCATACATACATACATACATAATAACATTAGAGTTTGTTTGTTGAACATTGCACTTTGACACTGCCTTAACAGCTACTGATGATGTGTAATTTCCATGTTTGAATATCTTTAGACCTTATTTGAGCAAGCTTTCGTGGTAAATATGTGATACTCTTTCACATAGGCATTTATTCAATCAGTATTTGCTTGAATGTTTTGGCATAAGGATCTTCTTAAACACCTGAGATGTTCCTATCCGGATGAAAGCTCAGATGTTGTTTCTTTGATTAAGTTGTTGCACCAAATTATGCTGCAATCTGATTCAGTAATCTAACATTCTCATTCATCAAAACATGCTACCTTCATTTCTTTCTTTTTTTGCTTTCTACCTCGGTCACTTGCACATTCTGTCCTAACGTGGATTCTTGGTACATCGTGGCAAAATACAGTTTTGGGGATCATCCAAAGTAAAGTGGTGTTATCTGTGTATCAAGTTGGGAGACTTCCAAAGTTCAACATTTATTTGCAAAAGTGACTTTCATTATATTTGCCCTTGTATATTTCTGAAATGATACATCGTTGTCTGAAATTTTTTATATCCTAATCGCATAATCAAACAAGAAAAAGAGCAATCAGAGATTGCAGACCCTCGCAGGACTTTTTTTTTCTCGTGTTTGTGTGGTTTTGTCGTGTATTTTGTATGGTGCTTATGTACTGGTGTATTACGTAATTAACAGAGACATTACTAGAATGGCCACTTTATGACTGCTCGCAGTGATGACCAGGTACCAAGACATCCCGCTTTGATCGGACACCTGACCCTGACCCATGACATTTATTATTATTCAATTGAATTTATAATGGGATTAAAATAAATTCAATTCAAATCAAATGGAAGACCAAATAGGTACAGTCCTGTATTGGAGTAATCAGAAGGAACCCGAACAAGCAAAACGCAAAGATGATGTCATCAGGAGGAACCTGGATAGGATTCAGGATTCAGCTGCGACTCCTCTACCCTCAAACCCATCCATGCGCAGCCAAGTGAACCTCATTCAAAAAATAAAAAAGAACCCATATCAAAAAACGAAATAATTCTGGCTGCCAGATCATGTGTCCAATCAGGTTGAAATTTAAAAGCTATATTCCTCATCGCTACCAGATCATAATTGTGAAGTTTCACGTCCATCGATTAAATGCTTCAGTAGAAATAATTTTTTGAAGATTTTTGTTCAATGCAATGTGGCTGCCAGACCATATGGCCTATCAATTATATTCATGAAAACCCTGGTGTCCTCAAGGCTTTGGGAACGTGTGTGATGTTTCCCCTCCATTTATCCAGCCATTCGGTAGAAGATTTTTTTTTAAATAGTTTTTAGGGTAAATCCAATATGGCTGCCAAACCATGTGACCTATGACATCATAGGCATGAACGTTTAGTCCCTCGTGGATAGGCAGTCATATCTGAAAAGTTTTGCCTCCATCTGTTCAGCCGTTTCAGAGAAGAAGATTTTTGAAGGTTTAAAAAAAACAATATGGCTGCTGAACCATGTGACATTGGCATTGACGATGATCAATTTATCCCTAGATGGCCCACAAAAATGTTCATACTGATCAGATGTAGCGTTCTACGTATGCATTTATGTCATAACTAAGACCCATGACGTTATAACAAAATCGCATTTATTCCCCGGATGTGGAGTACTTGCCATGTGCTAAGTTTCAATTTTTTCCTTGGTGCTGTTTCAGAGATAGAGTTTCAAAGTTTTTCCTTTTTTCCAACATGGCTGCAACACCACGTGATCTATGACGTCATAATTATCATTGAAACATTCTGCATGAGTAGTCACTCCTATGGTGAAAATTTTATGTGAATCCAACAAGCGGTTGCAGAGAAAAACGCTGACGTTCTGTGCGGACAAAGAAACAAAGACGAAAGGACCCAAATGCAATACCCTCTCCTTTGCTGAGGGTAAAATACAGTTGGTGTGCAAACCTTGTATAGATGAGCATTTGCTTTCTTTTATTGACATGATAATATTGTAGGAGAACTGTAAAAACTTGTATATTGATGAATAACTAAATACCACCCATCACTTTAATGATGGGAATACGAGGAGGTTGGGGGGGTGGGTGGGGGTTAAAGAGAGATAGGGAGGAAGAGGAGAGGGTTGGAGGAGAAAGAAGGGGGGAGTGTAGGAGGAGTTGCGTGGGAGCTGGGAAGGGGGGAGAGAGGATGGGGAGCAAGGAGGGAGGGGAGAATGAGGAAGGGGATGGGAAAGAGAGAAGAGGGTGGGAGAGCAAAGAGGGGTAGGGGAGGGGAAAGGGACTATCAGGCTGGCAGAGTGAGGAGTGGTGGGGGCGGGGTAAGCAGCGTACCGGGGCGAAAGTACTTTGATCATCAATTGCGAAAGCGAACTTCTTGTTGTTGCAGACTTTGGTTTCTTTCAATCCGCGTTCTCAACCGTCGCTAATAGGTACTTACTCTGGTGTTTGGTTTTCATACGTTTTAGCAGTAATCCATCCATCCATTGGGACCATACTCTGTGCAGAGCATTGGTGCTGCCTTGGTAGTCCCCTTGGCTATTGAGCACAATCCTGGACAGGTCGCCACTCCGACGCAGGATACCAGCAAGCTGGCACTCATTTTGCCGACCTCGGAAGGATGACAGGTAGTCATCCTCACCTGGTATTAATTAAACAGCCAAGTGGGATTTGAACTCAGGATCCTAGGATCCCAAGCCCACCACTCTAGCCATTAAGCCAACACCAGGCATATTGCAGAAATGAGCAAGGTCTATTGAACAAAGTGAGCATGCAACTTTCAGACTGTCTTCTTCAACTTTCCCAAAATAGTTCCAAACTGCAGTTCTCGACCTTTTGAACAATATTTTGTCAAGACTTTATCGTCGATGTATTGCCTACCGGTCTGTCAGCAAAGCAATCAGCACGCTTGACCGGCCAACTCCAAATGCCTTGCTATTCATTTAAAATGAACACGCCCTTGAGGCGTGTTTAGTTTGTAAGTGACTTGCTTTTGCTGCTACTGTATATTGCAAACGGGATGCCCCAGGGGTGTGTTCATTTTCAATTAATACATTACCAGGCCATGTGCAACCGGAAAGTGCCCAACAGGGACGAACCCCCCACCCCCCAATTTTTATTTTTTTTAAAACGCTGCTTTTTATCAAGTAGGAATTACTCGGAGTTGACGTCTATTGTGGTTCACTTCTCGATTCCTTTCAATTCCATGGTTGGAAGTGAGTACTTTCGAATCGATCCGCACACCACTTGAGGCACTCCAATGAAATTGTTGATAAGGAACGGCTGACCAAAGAACCCAGCAAGCTGGCAGAGGGCTGACCAAGGATGATGCCTTACTAAATAAAGGATATAATTAAATATGGCCGTTAATTATCTTCAAAGGGGGTGTTTTAATTGACTCAAACACCCAATTTTCACTCTTGCACTTCCTTGGAGTTTCCTTCGTGTGCATGCAAAGTTTGGGGCTGCTCGGTTTCATGGTTTTGGAGTTATGGAGGACACACACACACACACACACACACACACACACACACACACACACACACACACACACACACACACACACACACACACACACACACACACACACACACACACTTATTATGGAAGAGCAGAAGCTTTGGTGGTTATCATTTAATTATCTGTATTTTTCCATTATTCTGACATGTATTCATGCTTGGCCAGGTGTATGGTGCAGCCATTCAGTTCTATGAGTTGTTTCCGTCGGAGCGACTGACCGATCGCCAAAGGGCTCAGCTGGGTATGCTCGGTGTTCTTGACCACCAACCCATCCAGAACAAGGTGGCCCATGGAAACAAGAGCATTTGTTTGCTCTCACGGTGGCCATTCTTTGAGGCTTTTCGCAAATTGCTGCTGTTCTTGTACCGCCTCTCTGTGTCTGGACCCAACCTCATCCCTATTGAAATGTGAGTTTTCTGATCGATTGGCTGATCAGTATGTCACTGTTGTCCTTTTGTTAGTCGATATGGTTCACATTACCTCGGGGTACCAGAAGGTTGTCAGCTTGTTCTTGTCACCTACCCAATCAGTCCACAAAGTTTTGTCATAACCCATCCATAGCTTTTTGAAATATCGTGCTTGAAAATCATAATTTTTGTAAATTCTAGTATCTGGATCTTCACCAAAATCAAATCGATTCGTCCTTCTGACACACCCAACCTGACCCCCAAGTTTTGTCAAAATCCGTATAAGTTTTTGAGATATCCTGTTCACAGACAAACAAACAGGGGTGAAAACATAACCTCTGCCCACCTCTGGCGGCAGAGGTAATTAACAAATTTTCTTTTAAAGATAAAAATTAGTTATTTTATTGGTTACTATCAGCTGATTAGTTATTTTTGAGTTTTTCCGATTCCTTTGTGCGTTGTATAATCTCATGCAAAAGCATCACTACCCATTGCTGAGCAGAGTGAAAGATTGTGGCAAGCTTTTAGATTTTATTCCCTTTGTTTGTTTGTTGTTTTTTTTTTCAGGCATATTTACCACTTCATGCACAATGTTCCATTTCCTTCATCTCAAAGGCCACGGATCATGGTTCAGGTAGATGTTCAAACTTTGGGGTTCCTTTAGAGGAGTGCAAGTGGATGATGATGATGATGATGATGAGGAGGAGGTGATGTTGCATTGCATCTGATGGTCTTATTTACGATGTGTGTGTTGTGTGTACCATCCTTAACCACAGCTCTCATCGCATGACTCTCTCATGTTGTCGCAACCAGTGTTGACTCCTCTGCCCTTGTGGTACGTCTGACGTCATTTTTGTCTTGCTTCAATAGCCATTTTGATATTGCATTCTTTGATATCTGCAAGCATTTTGTTCATGAAGGCAGTGAGGACAAGTAAGAAAAAGACATGATTTTTGGTTATCTACCGATATAAAACACAGTGGGTGTTTGTGTATTTGTCTGTCCCCCTTCATCAGCACGATTTAAGTCTGGTTTTGAAGTCCATTCTTTTAACACGACTGGGTGTTCACTTTTGTCAAAAGCCCCTGAGGACACTCAAGACCCAAAAGACCCAGATGACCCAAAAGTCTTCAAAAACCCAGAGGGCCCTGAGGACACAAAAGACCCAAAGGACTCAGGGACCCAAAAGACCCTGAGGACCCAAAAGACCCCAATGGCCCCGAAGACCCGAATACATAATGACTGGGTGTTCACTACAATCTATTTTTTTTCAGGACAAAAAAAAAATTGAAAAACATTTTTCTTGGTTTCCAATTTTTCCTGTATTTGCAAAATACAGGAAATATGTGATATAATCTGTAAAAGCCACTTGGTTTAATAATATAACTCCAACCCATCATTTTTGAAGGGCTTTATACGAGTAATAATATGTTCCCTTTCAGGAACTTCAACACAGCAGGAGGCAATTAGGCCCATCAATCCTGTACAATGGTTCCCAACCTCTGGTTGTTTGCCAATGCTCTATCCTTTTTAGCTCACCTGGAATTTAGTCAGGTGAGCCTATGCGATTGAGCAGTGTCCGTAGGTGAGTGAATGAGTGTCAGTCAGTCAGTCCGTAAACGCTTCAGTCATAGTTGCTTGAACTAAACACACGATTTTGATGAAACTTGGCCACAATCTTCATATCTGATGCCTAACGAAGGTGTATTGACTGCATCAAAATCTGCGCTCATTTAGGGAGTCTGTGGGGTTTTTTTATTGCCCCCCCCCAAATAAATAAATAAATAAATAAATAGGTATTTGCTTTCTTCTCAAAAACTGCACATAATTTCAATGAAACTTGACCACAACCTTCATCACCAGTGATGTACCAAAGTGTATCGACCGCATCAAAATATGCACTCATTAAGGGCTATACAGTGGGGTTTTTGACCCCCTAAAATAGGTATTTGCTGTCTCCTCCGAAACTACACACAATTTTGATGAAACTCTACCACAAAATTCTTCATCCTTGATGTACCAAAGTTTATCGACTTCATCAAAATCTGCGCTCATTAAGGAGTATACAGTGGGGTATTTGTTCTTTTCTCCGAAACAACTGATACAATTTCAATGAAACTTGACCACAACCTTCATCGCCCATGATGTACCAACATTTATCGACTGCATCAAAATCTGCGCTCGTTACGGGGGGTCTATTGGGTGGGGTATTGGGTCTATTAGGTGAATAAAGTATTCTCATTGATCTACCTCCCAAAATAGGTATTTGCTCTCTTCTCGGAAACTACATGCACGATTTTGATGAAACAGATGGGCCAAATGGCAGGAAAGTTCCTCTAATTAACTTTGTGAGCTGAATGATAATGACACCATTCTACACATTTTAAGCACTTCATATAAAAATAAATAATTATCCTTAAACTGAAGAAAAAAAAGTATTTTTCTTATATCAGAATCAAAATTGAATATAAAGTAGTAAAATAGCTTCAACAAGGAGCTGATACTCCAGGTCCCTCACCTTTTGGGTGTTGTGCGAAATAGATCTGTGTAATATGAAAGCTAGATCTTGAACAGTTTTTGAAATATCACATACAAAGGCCAAGTTACCAAGATGATTGCCATGTCAACATAATTCAGCCAATCACAGCTGTGATCTCATCAGGTTGAGGTCATGTCACGAGGAATAGATATCTGCAATATGAAAGCTCAATGTTCAACGGTTTTTGAAATATCGCGTGCACAAAAGTACATGGACGGTCGATCTGCCGGTCAGAGCTCATTTTAATGTCCCCCATCTCTGACCTTGTCACAGTTGGGGGACAAAAAGAAGGAAAGTATTATGAACTAAATGCTTATGCTTATCATCAATGGTGCGTACTTAACAAATAGATGGCCCTTTTGAATCCAATTTTTTTTTCTGCAATTAAAGTCAGCAAACAACGCTGTGATAAAGTATTCTATTTTTGATTAATCTGACATTAGGCCAAATTTACCCTTCCTTTCCTGCTGATATTTTTTCTTGATTAGCCGATTTGTGATCTCTTACTGTAAATCAATTCCTCTGTGTCCTGGCAGTGGTGCCTCCTTCTCCTCTCTCCTGCTCAACCTGGGCCCAGAGAATGCTGTACTTCTGTTGCTTTCAGCACTTTTGGAAAGCAAAGTCCTAATTCACTCTCTGCGGCCTGCAATTCAGACAAGTATAGCTGAGGCCCTTGTTTCGGTATGCACTTTTTTTTCTTTTTCTCTCATTTATTTATTTGTTTATTTCAATTATCAAAGACTTATGCATGATTGAGCTTGTAGAAATTATATGCGGTACGATGACGTTAAAGACTCTGGTGTACTTTTACACAAATTACAAGGAGGATTGAGGATTTGAAATGAAATCTCACATTAAAAACGAACCAGAAGCCCTCACATTGATGCTGAGGTGGCTATTACACACAGAAAATGTCTTTCATAACATAGGTTAGTGAACCCTAGGTTCATTCCATAAAATGTATGATTTGGCCAGGCTACAAGCCTAAAAACGAACTTTTGCAAAAAGAGAATAAGGTGTGCATGTGTATTGTGTATAAAGCAGGTAATTGTAATGTTTGTTGTTCCTACAGCTCATCTTCCCATTCCACTGGCAGTGCCCATACATCCCACTGTGTCCGCTCTCACTGGCTGACGTGCTCAGCGCTCCTTGCCCTTTCATTGTCGGCATCGACTCTCGCTATTTTGACTTGTATGATCCACCTGCTGACGTGCTCAGCGTTGATGTAGACACAAACACGATATATCAGTACGTGGCACTTGGGAGGGAGTTTGGAGTGGGTGGGGGGTGAATAGTAATCAAACATATGTGTGTGCTATATTGATCTTATTTTTTTTATTTATCCTAACGATAAATTTCTCATGCTCAGTGTGCATCCATACTTGATTACTTGCACATCTATTTTGTATTTCTAAACCAACAATCATTTGTATGAGTATCTCTCCTATGTGTTCCAGATCATATTTTCTGACATTTGCCTTGAGTCTCACTTGATGTTTCCTCATTAACGGAAAGAATGTGCTGCTCTTTGCCCCGCTGTGTTATCAACTTCATATGTTCATAGTTGGATTTCTGAAGGTTTCAATTTCACTGTTTTGTCAAGGAATTGTGATGTGGCTTTGAATGGCAACTTGATTTGTGTTTTGGCAACAGCATTGTGGCACCAAACCTGCTGATTTGGATTTGAAGGAAGAGGTGAATTTGGATCTTGTACAGACATTGATCTATATTTCAAAGGGAAAAACCATGGGATTGATTTTGAAGAAATGGGAACATCGTATTGTTTCCAGCTTATTGTTTTGCTATTCTTCTGATTCATCATTGAACTGTTTCCCAATTATTTTTGCCTCATCTGTTGACTTGTCTCCAGAGATCATTGTGTTTTTCATGTTCCACTTTGGCGTGGCCTTCTCTTTGTGTTTTTAAGTCCCTGAAGTAATGCTACCTTTAATTGCTCCCATCCATGGTTTACTATAAAGACATAAACAGCAAGGTGCAAAGGAAATTGTTATGAGTTGTGATATCCTCAGTCTGATAGGATGGTGCAGAGGGAGCACACTTACCTTTCACTTGTCTAGTTTGGGTTCGCCTCTTGACCAACTAAAACTGTCAGATACTTCGCAGGCAGGGCATTGTATCACAAAGTACTCCGTTACTCAAATGGATGGCAAGCTGGCAACTGGTCTGCTCGCATTAGTTGGTGGAGGTTATCCATGGTGTCTTTTGACAAAAAGTAGGTAAGTTATTTCCAGCACATCATTGCATTTTCTCTGGCCTAATTCGAAATGCTTGTCATATTCAGCCTTATGTCAGGCTTGGCAAGCTGGTTCATCAAAGACTTGGGCCATGCATCTGTGACATGCTCTTTGAGCCACCGATCCTAACTTAATGAAAATGCTGCAATGAGGAGGAGGAAGAGAAAACGAATGTGTGCCCAGTTGTTTGCAAACGCATCTATTTTAAGAGAGCACCCAGTTGTGTGAAAGCGATTACTTAGAGCTCCAGAGGAATATGCTGATGAAACTCCCCATTGTTAAATACTCTGTCTTGTTCCTTCACCCTGGCCATAAACAGCACGCATGTATTGCGATGATCCCATCTGTGTTTGTCTCTTTGTCGGCAGAATAACTGGAGAAAAAGGTCGGGTGGAATCACCAAATTTGGTACAAAGCTTCATAGTTTGAATGTCTCAGATGAGTTCAACTTTCAGCTCCCAAGGAAAAAAAAAACTCAATTACTACAGGACTGTTTGCTCACACTGCGGGAATGTGGCAGAAATAGGTTTTCTTTGATATACAGAGTCAAGTCTCATGGAAGAGCAATCACATTGAATGGATCAGGACATTACGTGACATTTGGGTAGTAGGTTGTAGACAGCAACTGCTCAGGGTAGTACTACCATTCTGACTTGGGAGCGTTAAAGTGGTGCCCGGAACCATCTCACACTCTCCGTGTCAGGATTGCTGGTCTTATTTCTGTCTCACTCAAACTATTGCTACTGGGCGAGCTTCAATATCTCTTTCTTGCAAACAAACGTCATACACTTTTGTTACTCACTCATTTTTACTCCTCACTTTACATTCTCTCTCTTATTTTTCTTTATTTAAGGCCTGGCTTTCAATGAAGACTATTTAGTCCGTGACTGGAACCTTCAACATTAAAAAAAAATAAAAATAAACATTAATGGTAAGGGGGGGGAGGGGAAGGGTGGGAGGGGAGGGGGGGTTCAGCGATTGATTCCCACCCGCAAGCCCACCTCCTTCTATAGTTCCAGTTTTCCCTTCCGAAGAGTTTGCTTCTGTATTCATCTTGTCTACCTCATGCATCCTTTCCTGCCCCCCATTCCTCCCCACACCCATTGTTTGTCCGAGTTTCCTTCAATCTTGTCCTTCAACTCTGCTATTGGTGCCCACAACCCCCCCCCCTTCTCCCCCTTCTGTTCCTTTTGTTCTGTTTCATCCTGATCCATTCAGTGTTCTAGCTCTTCCACGAGCTTTGACTGTATACAAAAATTAAAGAAGCCTAAGTCAGTAAACACCATTTGCGAAACCAATTGTCTTCGTTTCACACTGTGTTCTCATGACTGCATTGATTCCTGGAATAATTGATTGAATTGTTTTGTGAAAGAATAATATGAACCATTGAAGGCCCAAGTAGATGCTCATGAAAACATTTTAGAGAAATTGCACATTAAACCATTTTCTGTAATTGTCATTTGTTTAGTTGATATTTGATCATTATTTGCTTATTTTTTTTTTTTTAAAAGATTGTTTGATATTTTGAAAGCATTTTCCTTATTTGCTTTTCTACAACTCACCAATTTCCTGCGCAAGTAGATCAATGGATTTGGCACTAACCACATCTCAAAGTGTTGTTCTGCTTTAGGAGTGACGAGAAGAAGGCCCTTAGTTGGAAGGCTTTGCCCAAGAAGCCATGCAAGCAGCTGCTCTCTACGCTCACTCGTATTTGGCAGGACCGACAGTGTGAGTTTGCCTTGTTTGAGCAGCCACCATGGTGTTGTGTTATGTGGGTGTCTAATTGAGCCATATTACGAAATAACTGGGTTATTTACAGATTTGAAGTATTGTGACTGGAAATGTTGGACTGCATTGCCAGATATGAACTTACAATGGTAGTTTGAGGTTGAATTGAACTTGTCCCATTTATCGTTGCACCTTGATGCCATCTGTGTATAAACCTGTAGATACGTCGTCATTTTGAGATTTGACGTTTTCATAACTCGTTGAAATCTTCATGATTTGTAAATTTGATTCCACCCAGATGTTCTATGGTCATAAGCGATGGCATTCACAGGGTGACATGGCTGAACTGTATGGGGGTCGATGTGGAGCTTCCCCACCTATCGCCATAAAAATAGTCATGGTCACATGTATGCCACTTGAGTACTATATCATCGTACCCCTGAGACCATACCTGACCATTGTCTGCTTATTTGTTGTCTCACTTAATTGGGCAACAAGTCCTTCCACATTTTGTATTGTACCATGAAGTTCCCAAAACATTTGTATGCTTTCTGTCTGTTGACTGAACCCTGAAGTTTTTTTTTCTTTTTGTTTTTTTGCTGGTGGGTATCAGAAATGTCTCAACTCCATGCTGTATGACTGTCTCTCTGGCATTAAATCATGAAACCATGTCTCATCAAATGCAACAACTTTCATTCAAAAATTTCTCTCTGGTGGTTTTCCAGCATTTATGTTGCAATGACTCAGCCAGGGTTCAAACTCAGAGTGGATGTTCTAACCATTACGGCACTAGGTATGGTCGTTGATGATGAGAACATGAGAGCATGTCCCAAATTGTGTGGGTCTCCACTGGATTGTGAGAGTTGAGAGGCCAGTTTGCTTATTAACAAGTTAAACTGTGTAATAAATTAGAAATCTAGTATAGTTTGATAAAATGTGTGACATGTCATTGCTTATAGATTCTGCCTAGTTCACTCGATGTTATTGGCAGTTGTGAGACAACATCAATTTGGGCAACAAAGTCCAGTGTATGTTATAAATATTTTAAATGAAGTCATTTGTGATGTTATCTCAATTAGTTTTTGTAAATGTTTAACAAAAACTGCATTAAGAGCCTATGATCTCTTAATTTAGAAAAAACCAAAATCATTATCTTTTCTACCCTCATTAACCCCCACCCCAACCCCCACTCCTTCCAAATTTCCAGGTTTTCTTTCCTGAGAGTTTCCTTCTGGATCCATATTGTCCACCCCATGCATCCTTTCCTGCCCCCCATTCCTCCCCATACCCATTATTTCTTCATGTCTCCCTCTATATTGTCCTTCAACTCCACTGTTGGTGTTCCCCATTTCCCCCCCCCCTCTTATTTTCCTTTTGTCCTGGTGCATCCTGTTCCATTCAGTGTTCTTGCTCTTCCACAAGCCTTGATTCTGTATGCAAAAAATATGTATTATGTAATTTACTGTGCTGAAGACCAGCCAACCTGGAAGAATCCCCCACTCATTTATTTTAATGTAACACAAACATAACCTTGCTTTACCCCCTCAGTTTCATTGTTTATCACTGCTGGAGTTGTTAGCTCACCTGGACTTTTGTCTGGTGAGCTTATGCAGTCGAGCAGTGTCTGTAGGTGATTGAATGAGTGAGTCAGTCGGTCAGTTCGGAAACACTTCAGTCATTATCGCTTGAACCAAACACACGATTTGGATGAAACTTTGCCACAAGCATCATATCTGATGTGTAACGAAGATGTATTGAAGGGCATCAAAATCTGCGCTCATTTAAGAGGTCTACGGGGGCGGGGGGGGAGTGGGGGGGGGTGGGGTTGACCAATGAAAATACATATTTGCTCTCTTCTCCAAAACTACATACACAATTTTGATGAAACTTGAGCGCAACCTTCATCACCCATGATGTACGAAAGTTTGTTCATGGCAATAAAAAAAATCGAGGTCTAACGGGATTTGCGGAGGGTTTCAGTGACTGTTGCTCCTGATACAGGTGAGCTTCAGGACGCGGTCCTATTTTTATTGGTTATCCTCATCTGTTCCTAAAGGCGTGCATGTTGTCAGTCAGTCGGTCAGTCAGTTGCTAAAGGAGATTCAACTCTAGCTACTACATAAATGGCAGTCCTTCTGTCTGTTTGTTTGTTTGTAACCAATAACCTCCTAGCCCAGTGAACCGATCTTGATGAAACTTTCCACACATATAGACCGACCATTCAGCTCCAGGATGCGCGAAGTGGCTTTACATAAAAATGAAAATATATACATATTAAAAAAAATATTTAAAAAAATTTCCATTTAAAAAATAAAAATAAAAAGGCTTTCGACTAGTGCACCGGCATATTAATCCTAACAAAAGGCTTCATGGTTAAAAACGCTAGGGTTTTTTGAAATACAAAATGTTCGTATTCGTTGACTTTTTAAACATACACTTTCTCCTCCTGTTATTTGAATTCTCCAACGACACACGCATGGCAACAGCTAACTGCTGATAGATCTGCTCATGAAAGAGCCAGGCAAGCACAGTCGGCTGCAGAGAGAGAGAGAGAGTCGTCTTACTGCTGATAGATCTGTTCATGAAAGAGCCAGGCAAGCGGAGTCAGCTGCAGAGAGAGAGAGTCATCTTACTGCTGATAGTTCTGCTCATGAAAGAGCCAGGCAAGCAGAGTCAGCTGCAGAGTCAGCTGCAGGGAGAGGGAGACGGAGACGGAGACGGAGACGGAGACGGAGACGGAGACGGAGACGGAGACGGAGACGGAGACGGAGACACGTCTTACTGCTGATAGTTCTGCTCATGAAAGAGCCAGGCAAGCAGAGTCAGCTGCAGAGAGAGAGAGAGAGAGAGAGAGAGAGAGAGAGAGAGAGAGAGAGAGAGAGAGAGAGAGAGAGAGAGAGAGAGAGAGAGAGAGAGAGAGAGAGAGAGAGATAGATCGAGAGATAGATCGAGAGATAGATCGAGAGATAGATCGAGAGAGAGATCGAGAGAGAGATCGAGAGATCGAGAGAGAGATCGAGAGAGAGATCGAGAGATCGAGAGAGAGATCGAGAGATCGAGAGATCGAGAGATCGAGAGATCGAGAGATCGAGAGATCGAGAGATCGAGAGATCGAGAGATCGAGAGATCGAGAGATCGAGAGATCGAGAGATCGAGAGAGAGAGATCGAGAGATCGAGATCGAAGATCAGAAGATCGAGAGATCGAGATCGATCGAGAGATCGAGAGATCGAGAGATCGAGAGAGAGATCAGAGAGATCGAAGATCGAGAGATCGGAGATCGAGATCGAGAGATCGAGAGATCGAGAGATCGAGATCGAGATCGAATCAGAGATCGAGAGATCGAGAGATCGAAGAGATCGAGATCAGAGATGAGATCCAGAGATCAGAGATCGAGAGATCGAGAAGATCAGAGATCGAGATCGAGATCGAGAGATCGAGAAGATCGAGAGATCAGATCAGAGATCGAGATCAGAAGATCGAGAGATCGAGAGATCGAGAGAATCAGAAGATCGAGAGATCGAGAGATCGAGATCGAGAGATCGAGAGATCAGAGATCAGAGATCGAGAGATCGAGATCGAGAGATCAGAGAGATCGAGAGATCGAGAGAGATCGAGAGAGATCGAGAGAGAGATCAGAGATCAGAGAGAGATCGAGAGAGAGATCGAGAGATCAGAGATCGAGAGATCGAGAGAGATCAGAGAGATCGAGAGATCGAGAGAGATCGAGAGAGAGATCAGAGAGAGATCGAGAGATCCAGAGAGATCAGAGAGAGAGATCAGAGAGATCGAGAGAGAGAGATCAGAGATCGAGAGATCGAGAGATCGAGAGAGATCAGAGAGATCCAGAGATCAGAGATCGAGAGATCGAGATCGAGAGATCGAGATCGAGAGATCGAGGAGATCAGAGATCGAGAGATCAGATCAGAGAGATCAGAGATCGAGAGATCGAAGATCGAGAGATCAGATCGAGAGATCAGAGATCCAGAGGATCAGAGATCGAGAGATCGAGATCCGATGGAGATCGATCGATCGAGAGATCGATCGATCAGTCGAGATCGATCGATCGAGAGATCGATCGATCAGGATCGATCGATCGAGGAGATCGATCGATCAGGAGATCGATCGATCAGATCGATCGATCAGGAGATCGATCGATCGAGGAGATCGATCGATCAGTCGATCGATCAGTCGATCGATCAGGATCGATCGATCAGGAGATCGATCGATCAGAGAGATCGATCGATCAGGAGATCGATCGATCAGTCGATCGATCCAGGATCGATCGATCGAGAGATCGATCGATCAGAGATCGATCGATCAGGATCCGATCGAGTGAAGATCAATCGATCAGTCGATCGATCGAGATCGATCGATCCAGGATCGATCGATCGGAAGATCGATCGATCCAGGAGATCGATCGATCAGGAGATCGATCGATCAGATCGATCGATCAGGAGATCGATCGATCAGGAATCGATCGATCAGCGATCGATCGATCAGTATCGATCGATCAGTCCGATCGATCAGTCGATCGATCAGGAGATCGATCGATCGAGGATCGATCGATCGAGATCGATCGATCGAAGATCGATCGATCGAGGAGATCGATCGATCCAGGAGATCGATCGATCGAGTCGTCGATCGAGATCGATCGATCAGTCGATCGATCAGATCGATCGATCAGATCGATCGATCAGGAGATCGAATCGATCGAAGATCGAGAAGCTGATCGATCGAGTGATCGATCGAGAGAGATCGATCGAGAGATCGATCGAGAGAGATCGATCGAGAGAGATCGATCGAGAGAGATCGATCGAGAGAGATCGATCGAGAGAGATCGATCGAGAGAGATCGATCGAGAGAGATCGATCGAGAGAGATCGATCGAGAGAGATCGATCGAGAGAGATCGAGAGATCGATCGAGAGAGAGATCGATCGAGAGATCGATCGATCGGAGATCGATCGATCAGTCGATCGATCAGTCGATCGAAGTCGATCGAGAGATAGATCGAGAGATAGATCGAGAGATAGATCGAGAGATAGATCGAGAGATAGATCGAGAGATAGATCGAGAGATAGATCGAGAGATCGAGAGATCGAGAGATAGATCGAGAGATAGATCGAGAGATCGAGAGATCGAGAGATCGAGAGATCGAGAGATCGAGAGATCGAGAGATCGAGAGATCGAGAGATCGAGAGATCGAGAGATCGAGAGATCGAGAGATCGAGAGATAGATCGAGAGATAGATCGAGAGATAGATCGAGAGATAGATCGAGAGATAGATCGAGAGATAGATCGAGAGATAGATCGAGAGATAGATCAGATTGATCGAGAGTTGAGAGATAAGATCGAGAGATAGATCGAGAGATAGATCGAGAGATAGATCGAGATAGATCGAGATAGATCGAGAGATAGATCGAGAGATAGATCGAGAGAGAGATCGAGAGATCGAGAGAGAGATCGAGAGATCGAGAGAGAGAGATCGAGAGATCGAGAGATAGAGATCGAGAGATCGAGAGATAGAGATCGAGAGATCGAGAGATAGAGATCGAGAGATCGAGAGATAGAGATCGAGAGATCGAGAGATAGAGAGAGAGATCGAGAGATCGAGAGATAGATCGAGAGATCGAGAGATCGAGAGATAGATCGAGAGATCGAGAGATCGAGAGATCGAGAGAGCGATCGATCGAGAGAGAGATCGATCGAGAGAGAGATCGATCGAGAGAGAGATCGATCGAGAGAGAGATCGATCGAGAGAGAGATCGATCGAGAGAGAGATCGATCGAGAGAGAGATCGATCGAGAGAGATCGATCGAGAGATCGATCGAGAGAGAGATCGATCGAGAGAGAGATCGATCGAGAGAGAGATCGATCGATCGAGAGATCGATCGATCGAGAGATCGATCGATCGAGAGATCGATCGAGAGATCGATCGAGAGATAGATCGAGAGATAGATCGAGAGATAGATCGAGAGATAGATCGAGAGATAGATCGAGAGATAGATCGAGAGATAGATCGAGAGATAGATCGAGAGATAGATCGAGAGATAGATCGAGAGCGAGATCGAGAGATCGAGAGATCGAGAGACCGGGAGATCGAGAGATCGAGAGATAGATCGAGATAGATCGAGAGATCGAGATAGATCAGAGATCGAGATCGAGATCGAGAGATCGAGAGATCGAGAGATCGAGAGATCGAGAGATCGAGAGATCGAGAGATAGATCGAGAGATAGATCGAGAGATAGATCGAGAGATAGATCGAGAGATAGATCGAGAGATAGATCGAGAGATAGATCGAGAGATAGATCGAGAGATAGATCGAGAGATAGATCGAGAGATAGATCGAGAGATAGATCGAGAGATAGATCGAGAGATAGATCGAGAGATAGATCGAGAGATAGATCGAGAGATAGATCGAGAGATCGAGAGATCGAGAGATCGAGAGATCGAGAGATCGAGAGATCGAGAGATCGAGAGATCGAGAGATCGAGAGATCGAGAGATCGAGAGATCGAGATCGAGATCGAGAAGATCGAGAGATCGAGATAAATCGAGAGATCGAGAGATCGAGATAGATCGAGAGATCAGAGATCGAGAGATCGTCAGAGATCGATCAGAGATCGAGAGATAGATCGAGAGATCGAGATCGAGATAAGATCGAGAGATCGAGAGAGATCGAGAGATCGAGATAGATCGAGAGATCGAGAGATAGATCGAGATAGAGATAGATCGAGAGATCGAGAGATCGAGAGATCAGAGATCAGAGATAGATCGAGAGATCGAGAGATCGAGAGATAGATCGAGAGATCGAGAGATAGATCGAGATCGAGAGACAGATCGAGATCGAGAGATCGAGAGAGATAGATCGAGAGATCGAGAGATCGAGAGATCAGAGATAGATCGAGAGATCGAGAGATAAGATCGAGAGATCGAGATAGATCGAGAGATCGAGAGATAGATCAGAGAGATCGAGAGATCGAGATAAATCGAGAGATCAGAGATAGATCGAGAGATCGAGAGATCGAGAGATAGATCGAGAGATCGAGAGACAGATCAGAGATCAGAGATCGAGACAGAATCGAGAGATCGAGAGATAGATCGAGAGATCGAGAGATCGAGAGATAGATCGAGAGATCGAGAGATAGATCGAGAGATCGAGAGATCGAGAGATAGATCGAGAGATCGAGAGATAGATCGAGAGATCGAGAGATCGAGAGATAGATCGAGAGATCGAGAGATAGATCGAGAGATCGAGAGATAGATCGAGAGATAGATCGAGAGATCGAGAGATAGATCGAGAGATCGAGAGATAGATCGAGAGATAGATCGAGAGATCGAGAGATAGATCGAGAGAGAGATAGATCGAGAGATCGAGAGAGAGATAGATCGAGAGATCGAGAGAGAGATAGATCGATCGAGAGAGAGATAGATCGATCGAGAGAGAGATAGATCGATCGAGAGAGAGATAGATCGATCGAGAGAGAGATAGATCGATCGAGAGATAGATAGATCGATCGAGAGAGATAGATAGATCGATCGAGAGAGATAGATAGATCGATCGAGAGAGATAGATAGATCGATCGAGAGAGATAGATAGATCGATCGAGAGAGATAGATAGATCGATCGAGAGAGATAGATCGATCGAGAGATAGATCGATCGAGAGATAGATCGATCGAGAGATAGATCGATCGAGAGAGATAGATCGATCGAGAGATAGATCGATCGAGAGATAGATCGATCGAGAGATAGATCGATCGAGAGATAGATCGATCAGGAATAGATCGAGAGATAGATCGATCGAGAGATAGATCGATCGAGAGAGATAGATCGATCGAGAGATAGATCGATCGAGAGATAGATCGATCGAGAGATAGATCGATCGAGAGATAGATCGATCGAGAGATAGATCGATCGAGAGATAGATCGATCGAGAGATAGATCGATCGAGAGATAGATCGATCGAGAGATAGATCGATCGAGAGATAGATCGATCGAGAGATAGATCGATCGAGAGATAGATCGATCGAGAGATAGATCGATCGAGAGATAGATCGATCGAGAGATAGATCGATCGAGAGATCGATCGAGAGATCGATCGAGAGATCGATCGAGAGATCGATCGAGAGATCGATCGAGAGATCGATCGAGAGATCTGCTCATGAAAGAGCCAGGCAAGCGGAGTCAGCTGCAGAGAGAGAGAGAGAGAGAGAGAGAGAGAGAGAGAGAGAGAGAGAGAGAGAGAGAGAGAGAGAGAGAGAGAGAGAGAGAGAGAGACAGAGACAGAGACAGAGACAGACGTCTTAATGCTGATAGATCTGCTCATGAAAGAGCCAGGCAAGCAGAGTCAGCTGCAGAGAGAGAGAGAGACAGACAGACAGACAGACAGACAGACAGACAGACAGACAGACAGACAGACGGACGGAGACGTTTTACTGCTGAGAGATCTGCTCATGAAAGAGCCAGGCAAGCGGAGTCAGCTGCAGAGAGAGTCGCCTTACTGCAAATAGAGCGTCACACCGACGGGCGAGAGAAGCACAAAACTCACGTTCCAGCTTTCTCGGTCCAGGTTTTGGCAGGACATCAAGGACAGTTTTCACTGCTGCTAGAAACATTGAGTGGCTCAAGGCCACCTTCAACAATGACCTCTCTGAGGATTACGGCAGCATATAGCCTTCCTTCCATAAATCTGAGGAATAAAAGAAGCCTTCCGAATTTTCTCCACACAACTAATGCCTCAGTCTAACTAGCGTGAGGAAAATAGGGCAAATTTTCTGGGTATTACCGGGTGCTTCAGCTAGTATGTGATAAAGGAGGTGATTACAAGGGAATCTGATAGAGATGTTTAAGATAATGAAGGGTTTAGATAAAATCGATGGAGAAGTTTTTCAGCAGAATGGATAGTGACAGAACTAGGGACCACAGTCTTGTATAAATTTTAGAAGAGGATTGTTAGGATTGTCATAAAGCATTGGTCTTTCACTTGGGACAGTAGCTATTGATTCATGGAATGGTCTCCCTGGAAAGGTAGTGGCAGTAGAAACAGTAGATCGGTGTAAACCTGAATTAGATATAGGTACTGAGAAGTATCAGAGATAGAGGGGTATGTGGATATTGGCAGGAATGGGAGGTAGCTTGGGTATGTAAAGGTGATAGGATACATGTGTTGTAATTGTGATGTTTGCTAGAAGATCTTATCAAAAGGTAAATGTGCTGGTTGTGTTTGTTTACCCAACAACCATGTTCAGCTTTCCTGCTCCCCCTCCCCCAAGAGTCAATAAACTCACAAATTAGATTAATATCGCAGATGTGATGGGCCTTCCCTGTACTATCTCATTGTTGGCGAAAGCCACGTGTCATAGGGATTGTTGGTGAAAGCCAGGTATCATTGGGTCACTAAACCTCATTCCGCTGGATTCCTTTTTATGGGGGTATCTGAAGTTATGTCTGGCGCTATCGTGATTATTTGCGAAAGTCGGGCGCCATAACGATTGTTTGTCAAAGTCGGGTACTACTGGGTCACTAAACCTCACACTACTTGGCTCCTTTCTATGGAGGCATCTGAATTCAGTTTATGTCGACCAACCAGAAACATGGAGGAATTGGAGAAAATACAATCTGAATGTTCCATTCAGGACCAGGATCCATCTAGTGAAAATACACTCTGAGTGATCGATGTTTATGAAGTTCCTCCTTATCAAGGAATGTTCACTTGTGTGAAATGCATTCAGAAGTATATGGGTGATAATGGTGAATAGTTTGAGCATCTGTTGTAATGTATTGTTTCAAGGTGAAATAGTAATTGTTAAATCCCCAGGATGCTTAATCTGTGCCACACCCATCCTCTCTGAACCTAACACTGGGAGGAGAGGTTGGGAGTCAGGTGTTAGAAAAAGAAAGAAAAAAAAACCAAACAAACAGTTTAGCCATTCTCTCATAACTGAATAATAGTTTACAGGAGGATCGAGGGTTGTCACAGCAACGACTGTCTTGGCTGTGGCATGTATTTTGTGCCCAAATGGATTCATACTTTCAAGGGAAAAGTTTTTGAAAAGAAATGTGCATGACTAAGCCACAACTATAGACTATAAAAATGCTCAGATTTAATTTTTAATGGAAATTAATTTGTTATACATCCATAACAACAGTAAAGACAAGACACCCTCAACATTGTGTGTCCTGTGGGCGATTAACCAAAACACACACACACACGCTTTGAATCGTGGTCACTGCCTACTTGAAATGGAGTTCACCAAGACGAGCTGAAGAATGATACACAAAATATTGGCTTGCACATATCTCGCCTACTTTTTTTTTTCTTCAACTTTCCAAGTTGTGCAATGCTGTGGATCGAATAGACCCTATGTTTCTAAAAACAAAACAAAAAACTACTGTCCTGAATCAAATCCAACAAAATTTTGCGTTACCAAGGGTTCTCCAAGTATGGTTTCTGTCACGTATTTCGGGGGGGAGTGGGTTCGAGGTGGAGGGGAGACCGCAATTATCTCAATGTAAATGTGTATCGTATAGCAGCCCCAGTGGTATCCGGCATTACAAATTATCTTATAAAAAGAAAGTTTAATCAACTTAACAAAATGCATTATGGTGATGTTGAAATATGAGTGATATTAATTAGAAATTTTCAAAATGTTTCATTTCACTTTTTTTTAAGCGGAAGCGAAGGTCATACAGATATAGGCAGCAAGGATGGTTGATGAAGATAATGTTGGCAGACGTCCAAGTAGATCTAAGATAACCTTGGGCAAATTATAGAGTGAATAGAGCCGAATGTTTGTAAAGAATAACATGTTGTCTTTCGATTAAATCCATCAGTGAAGTGATGGGTACTGTTGCTAGTATATATATATATATATATATATATATATATATATATATATATATATATATATATATATATATATGTATATATATATTGTTAAATATTCAGTGGTGGCGGGATTCGAATGCCACCCAAGTCGGCTCCAATCCGTCGCCAGTTTGGGTTTTCGCACCCTTCTCTCAACAGCCAAATGTTGAATATTCGGCATCACTTAACCACCGCCGTCTAGGGGGTTATAATGCCGGCTGGTTCGGCACAGGCCTCGGGTCACGCATCTCGAATCGCGATACCAACGTACACCTGGACCTTACCAGTTGGGGAAATAGACCCCTGTTACAGACTGGTTTTGTCAGAGACCGAGCGAATTCTGCCAGTCTGTAACCATTTTGGTTTTTATATCCAAATCGAGCAGATCGTTCCTCGGCCCGGCACAAATTAATTCAAAGCGGCAACTTCATACGAATCGGCCACATTTATTGCGGACACATCGGGGAACACAACACAAGCAAAGCATTCACGACAATGTTATAATTAATCTATAACCGGTTCTTAACTAGGGAGCTACGGATTACGGGTTTCGAAGGGGACCCTAACGAGGTAAACCTGAGACAAGACACGGACAGCATGCAGACAAGACACAGAGTACTTGGTGATGCTTCATGGACGAGAAGAAAAGTGTTAAAAGCCCGAATGCGGCTCGTGACAAGCCGATGTCAATGGATTCGAGCACCCAGCTCGAACATGCGGTGTGGCAAGATGGCGGTGTCGTGCATTTGTCGCAGCCCTCACGCATGCAGCCTCGGCGCGTTCAGACCCCGCGAGGTCGACTGCACTAGAGCGAAAGATCCACGGTGGTATGCTCCAACTGGCTTTTCACAAGGTCCAGCATACAAGTCCAGGCCTGGCCTGTTCACCAGACAAGGCCAAATCGAGGTGTTGGGCTCCGCAGGCTGCGTCCGTGGCCGAGGAGGCACCGCCGGCCAAAACCACTCCTCCACAAAGTCGATTGCCCGACTCGACGCGCAGGCAGTTTCTCTTATTGCCAAATGGCAGACTCGGCGCGCTCAGTTACCCTCTCGCCTCTCGGCCGACTGCAGTTTCACTTCCTTCTCTCGGCCACTCCCCCTCTCAGAGCGCTGGGCGGAGTCTATTGTCCAGAGAGAGGAAGGAAGAAGAAGAACCTCTCGGTCCACCACCAATGTACGAACAATGAACACCCTCCTACACCTCCCGACACATGTAACATCCATTTACTGAACAACCTGGCTAAACATGCATTTAATAGGGGATCTGGGCTAATCCTATATTTAATAACACACTAAGGGCCATTTCCGCAACAATATATATATATATATATATATATATATATATATATATATATATATGTATGTATGTATATATACATATATATATATATATATATATACACATATACATACATACATACACACACACACACACACACACACACACACACACACACACACACACACACACACACACACACACACACACACACACACACACACACACACACACACATACACACATACACACATACACACATACACACATACACACATACACACATACACACATACACACATACACACATACACACATACACACATACACACATACACACATACACACATACACACATACACACATACACACACACATCAGTGTGTGTCCGTCCGTCTCCTTCATAACTCTAAGACCATGAACCCTAGCAGCCCCAAACTTTGCATGCATATTAGGGGAACTCTAAGGTGGTGCATGAATGAAAATTGGCTGTTTGAGGTAACTTAAACACCCCTTTTGAAGATAATTTGGGTGTTCTCATCATGAAAAAAACCCAAAATAACCCTTACTAAGATGGCAGCACACCATCTTGGTCAGCCCTCTCTCTATCGAGTTCAACCTGTGGCTGTTGGCTATGCCGCTGATGCAGTGTCCCCCTTACCAGTACACTGATGCTCATTTTGCCGACCTCGGAAGGATGACAGGCTGAGTCAACCTCCTGGTGTATTTTAATTCAGCGGCCAACGGGACTTGAACTCAGGACCCTAGGATCCCAAGCCACCACCCTAACCATTAAGCCAACACCAGGCTTGGTCAGCCCTCTGTCAGCTCCCAAGAGTCTTAAGCCTCCATTTGTTTTTTTTTTTGGTCTGCTCAACAATGCGGCTTGGAACAGGCAACAACGATTTCTTAACGATGGTTTTTTTTTGGGGGGGGGGGGTTTCCTCACTTTCCTCACTTATATCATCGAATGCCTGATCATCATACCTTCAAATCACTGGGATACATTGTGCATGCTTATAAACGCCTGGAGATGCCAGCGTTCATAGCTTTATTTAATTTCCGCACATGCCATGACCTCCAGAATATCTTAAACTAAGCCAAATTACAAAATGTAAGGTCCAGAAATGAACTTAGCAGCAGTTTTGACTGCTAAAAAAGTGTTAATTTGTCCAATTCGGAAATAGTTTCACATTTCAGGCATCTCCGGGAGGTGTTTAATATGACGGATCGGCGATCGCTAATCGCTTGCCACGCCATCCGTTCCTTGTCAACCGTTTTGTTGGAGTGCTTCCTTGGGTGCTTAAGCCACTTAGTGTGAATATTGTCGAGTGCCTGCTGTCACTGAATACTGAATATGGATCGACTTTAACAAATTTCAGGTGCCACTCGCCCGCTTTGGTCCCGCGTTGTTCTGCAGTGCATTGGTTGATGGCTAGGTCGCTGAAAATGTGCATTTTATTTTACGCCATGTTTCCACTTTTTGTAAGATCATCTTTCGTTATACGACCTTTAACTTCAGGATAGATAAATACATAAAAAAATTAAATGTTTCGTTTTTAAGTTTCTTAAACTATGTGATTGGATTGCTTGCTTGGAGCGCTCTTCAACCTCAATCTCTACAAGCTACCATGGCGATACTGCGGCGTGGTTATCTGTGTGCACATCTCTGACATTAAGAAGGCAAAATAAATTTGATGATTACAATGAGGAAAAAATGTTTTCAATTCCAAAGCAATGAATTGCCACATCACGGCAGGATAGCCGAGAGGTACGCACACTTGCTCTTAGCCGTCTAGCCTGGGTTTGAATCGTGACCCAGCTTTAAACTGTCATCCCGGTGTTTTACAGGCAGGGTGATTCATCAATGTGTGTGCCGTCTCTCAGATGGATGTCAGACTGGACATCACATCTGCCGGAAATCCCCCCTCCTCTCCCTCTTTATCTCCTCTCCCTCTCTCATCCTTCTCCGTTTCCCCACCCTTCCCCCTTTGTCAAGGAGACTGTTAAGGGCTGACAGTTTAGTTTTGAATTTAATATTGCTTCCCCATAGTGTTTAATGTATGAATCAGATTCAGAGTAAGCTGACCAGTGGGGTGCAAAGGTCGCTGCATAGAGGCAGGCCTTTTCCAGGCAGATAGCATGGGTTTTAAATGCTCCCACCCAGTTTTATATAGAACCCGGGTAGTTACAAAGAAGATGTTGCTGTTTGGGTGCATTTTATCGCCCTTCTCTTCCCATCTCTTCATGCTGCCTTCCCTCCCCTTCCCCTCCCGCTGCCTTCCATTTTTAATTTTTTTTTGTATACCTTGTTGAGGCTCATGTGAGAGCTAACACACAATGCACAGCAAGGGGGGCATGAGACAAGAGGGGCGGGAGTGGGAAGGACAAAGGAGTGGGGAATAGACATTAGGAGATCTGTGGAAGGGAGAGGGATGGGGCGGGGAACATGGGGAATACAAGATGGACATTACAGGGACTTTCAGGAAGGAAAGCAGGGAATTTGAAGGAGGTGGGCTTGGGTGGATTATCGGGGGTAGAAAAAAAATTGAGGATTTGGATGGGGGATGAGAAGAGGTGGTGGTGAACAGCTGTTTTGAAGACCTGGAGGGAGGAATGGGATTGAATAGAGTGAGGGAGTTTATTTCAAAGGTGGGAAAAACAGGAATGAAAGAGTGAAGGTGAGCAGTGATTCGTGATTTTGGTAGTTTTACCTGAAGGGGGTTGTTGGCGGACCTTGAACGCCCTGCGGAAATGAGGTGGGGACAAATCGCAGAGAGAGCGGGTGGTTGGGGGGGGCGAGGCTGGAGAGAAGACTGTAGAATACAGAAAGACCACCGACCAGCCTGCGGTGATTGAGTGAGAGGCCCAAAGACTCAGCCTCATTGCGGGAGATGCCAATGATCAGAAATGCCTTGGTTTCCACAACGTGAAGCCAGGAAAGGTGGGAGGCAGGAGCACCAGCCCAGAGTGGGAGAGCAGTACTCCATCAGACTGCGGACAAAAGCTTTGTAAGTGATCAGGAGCTCAGGTGGGCCGAGGAAGGACTTTGCACGATGGAGAATTCCCAGTCGGCGACTGGCTTTGGAGGCGAGGTTTGAAATGTGGCTTTCTCAGGAAAGGTCATGGCAGATAGTGAGACCCAGAAGCTTGAAAGAAAGGACTTCTTCCAGAGGATTGTTGAGAAAGTGGATGGGGTTGTTTTCTAAACGGTCCTTTCGGAGAGACAGTGAAAGTGTGAGATTTGTCCGGATTGAAAGACATGTTCCACGTTTTGGACCAGTTTGTGATTTTACCCAGATCTGCAGTGAGCGAAGAAGCTGCTGTTTGCCGGTCTGAGTGATGACCAATGGTACAGCCGATGGTGGAGTCATCAGCAAAGAGATATAGAGGATTTTCCAGAGAGTCGGATAGATCATTGATGAAAACCAGAAAAAGAACAGGGCCCAGAACGCTACCTTGAGGAACTCCAGCCTGGACAGGAAGAGGGGATGAAATAACTCCAATTAGGGCCACACGTTGAATGCGACAGGAGTGGAAGGCTGCGAGCCATGAGTGGAGATGGCCTTGGATACCGTAGTAAGAAAGTTTGGTGAGCAGGGCAGAGTGCCAAACCGTGTCAAAAGCACATGATATGTCCAGGGATATGGCTCGGATTTCATATCTGGCATTGAGGACCCATCCATTGTTGGGAGAGCAGAAGCAGCATATCTAGGGTAGAGTGACCTAGTCTGAAACCAAATTGATGATCAGAAATCAAGCCATTGGAGAAGACGAAGGATTTAATATCTGAGGCGATGATGGATTCCATAACCTTGCTGATGATTGGGAGAAGGCTGATTGGTCTGTCGTTGCAGGGATCTGTTTTTGCACCTTTTTTGTGCAGGCCAGTAATGTTTGCTGATTTCCAAGCAGATGGCAGATGACCTTGAGCAAATGAGAGGGTGAATGGAACAGAGAGGGGGTGAGCAAGAGCAGGTTTTTAGGACACGTGGGCTGATGCCGTCTGGACCAGTTGCAGAATCTGAGTCGAGGTTTGACAGCAAGCTCTCCACCTTGTCAGGAGAAAAGGACACAGAGTCCAGGACAGTTGGGTGTGACTGGGTAAGGTGGGTAGAGAAAGCGATGCCTTCCCTTCTCATCACATTGCCTTCCCTCCCCCTCCCCTCATGCTTACCTCCCTCCAAACACCCTCCCCTCTTCACCCCCATGGACATCTCCCGGCGGTGTCCGCATGCTGCATTAATGTATCCTATTTTGTTCAATCCTGGACTACCCCTCCCCCCCACCCTTTTCCACAAGTCCCACTACCAAACACAAATCGAGAATTCCTCCCCTCATGCTTACCTCCTTTCAAACTTACTCCCACTCCTTGCTCCCCCATCTTCCTCGCTCCCACCCCCTTCCTCTCCTGGAGTGTAGAGTGGAGAGTGGCGTTTGAGGCACCACTCTTCCCACCCCTTCCCCTTCCTCGATCTTCCCCTTCCTCGATCTTCCCCCTCCTAGCCCCCCCACACCTCCTCCCTCCTCGTTTCCTCCTTGCTCCCTCCTCCTTCTCTCTCTCCCCCTGTCTCACATTCTCCCTTCTCCCCCCCTCTCTCTCCCTTCTCCACTCCTTTATGTCCCTTCTCCCTCCTGTCTCTTTTTTTCTCCCTCTCTCCCTCTCTGTCTCTCCCTCTCCCCCCTCCCTCTCTTTCTCCCCTCCCTCCCATAACTCCCCCCCCCCTTTATACCCCCATCAGCGAAGCGACAGGTTGTATTTGCTCGTATATATACATATATATTGCGAACCGTGGTGTCTGTCTGTGCATTTGTCTGTCTCCCATTTATGGCGGCCACTTCCCACGCTGTGTTTGAAAACCTGCGCACGTAGACAAAGCTCAACATCCTCTTTTTTATCATTCCTTCCAGTAATCTTTAAAATCAACATGAACATCTGGATAAAGTCGATGTAATACAGATCTTCATGGAGCAACACACAAGTTAAAATAGCCTCTTTTTAGACCAATCCCATCTCCGCCGCCTGATGTTGCACCACCATTTTTTGGTGGGCAGTGTCACTAGTGCAGACTTTTGGCTCTGAGTGAAACCATGAGTGCAACACAATTGACCTTTTTTAAAGTCCATGAAATAATTTAAATTGATAGGTTAACTTAAACTTTTCCCATCACTGGGGACGGATACTTTTGCTTGCTTTTCCTGTCACTGGAGGGGTACTTTTTGCCGGTTGTGTGATAAGATTGGAATGTAGGTAATTATTACAAATCGGACTATCCCTGCAAGAAACTGGTAACGGCATTATCAATGTTTAAAAAACAAAACAATGTTTTTTTGGCATTGTACATTTTGTTATTGGATATTTAAACAAGTGAAATGTTTGGATGAATTTCTTAAATTGCAAGCCCAGCCATAAAAGTACATTTGAAAATGTTTTGTATAAAGTCTTGACAATTGTTAGTCAAACAGCATGGGCTCACTTAATGATCGAGGGTTGTGTGGGGTGATCGGAAGATTTATAATTTGATACTGATGCATTTCATGGAATGAGGCCAGAGATGTCAGAAGTGTATTATTGGGAAAAAAAAGCCCCAAAAAAGTAATTCCGAGAACAATGCGATTAGTTTTGTGGAATTGTTGGGTCGTGAGGATATTGGGTCGTGAGGGGGCAATGGAGGTCGTCGAGGGTGGTGGGGGGATTCGTGCATTTCATAGTTTGAATTTTGGCATCTGTGACACAAGATAGAAAATCAAAAACATTGCTAAACATTAAATGCACTGGCTTCAAGTGTATCCTTGAAAAACAAAAACAAACTCTCTGGAGTGTGTGTGTGTGTGTGTGTGTGTGTGTGTGTGTGTGTGTGTGTGTGTGTGTGTGTGTGTGTGTGTGTGTGTGTGTGTGTGTGTGTGTGCGTGTGTGTGTGTGTGTGTGTGTGTGTGTGTGTGTGTGTGCGTGCGCGTGTGCGCGTGCGTGTGCGCGCGTGCGCGTGTGCGCGTGCGTGTGTGCGCGTGCGCGTGCGCGCGTGCGTGTGTGTTGGTCTGTTTGTCTGTTCGTCTGTTTATGTGTAAAGTGTAAGATACATGTTCCAAAAAAAAAAAATCGTGGCTTTCTACGTTTTTTTTAATTTTTATATATATATATATATATTTTGTATGAAGAATTTGACTTTCAAGTCGAGATACCAAGTATTTAGTTTGAAATTGTGATGCATAATTGAGGACATTTCCTGGTTGAGCTTGCAATTTTATGATGTGAAATATGAATTGTAGGCTTCGAGGCTGGAAAAGAGGATGGTGCATTGGATTCTGGAGTATCACGCCACACCGGATTGCTGTTTGAGATGCAGATTCAAGAAGCATTCCTTTGGTTCATGGTGGCGGTGCTTCGAGGCTACCGGGCTTTCTTGCAGCCCATTATGCAGGGCTCGTCTGAAAAGGCCACCGACGCAAGCACTCTGTTTGATCTTCAAGGTACTTCCTTATTTAACTGCTTGCCCTATAATTTAGTTGTTTTGACCTAGCTGGACATTTAATAGTTATCAAGTGCCAGTACATAAAATATATAAAGTTAATTTGTTTTTAATAATAGTATAAAAAGTTGAATAGCAGTAATATGTTTTTATTGACTTTTTCTCCACCTAGGAACTTTTCACACATTCCCTCATGCTGTAAGGTTAAGAGTAATTATCCCAATACCTTTTTTTTTTCTTTAAATGGGGGGATATTGTAATCGCCTCCACCTGTCTGTCTGTCCGTCCATCACACTATCTCCTCCCAAACACTTGTGCAGAAATTCACCAAACTTGGTAGTTATGATCACCACATGGCACTAAGGCGCCAGAGCAGTATCATTTTTGGTCCCGCCCCTGGTGTGGGGTCAAAAGGTCAAGTACCAAAAAATTCAATAACAGATGCATTTTTAATATTTTTAAATTAAACTTGGTGTATGCAATCAACGTTGTAACGATTTTATGTAATGATATATTTTTTAATGTAACGCATGAAAAAAATATATAATTTTTGCTTTACTTTAGCAAGGAAGTGTGGGGAATTGCGATGGTGCGCACACTCATTTCTAGTTTGATTTGTCTGTGGATATAATCAAAACTCTTTTTGTAATGAAAAACAAAACTCCTACTCTTACTCCTGAAATACAATTAAAAAAAAATACCGGGAAATACATGCAACTGATTGAATGATTGAACACCAACATTAAATAGAGAATTACTCGAAGTCTGCCGAAACCGTTTAGAGTGCGGCTTTATTTGCGTATTACATTTTAAGGTATTTATCACATTTTTTGTGCGTATGAGCTATTGTCAAGTGAGAAGCTGATGGGTTTTTAACCTCAGGTATGAAGTTGTTTTGTGCAGTTTGTCATTACCTCTTCATCCTTCATTCCTTTTGAAGCACATATTGATGCTACATTTTCAGGTTTCCTGAGGAGTCGTGATAGATCATATCAGAAGTTCTACAATCAGCTCACCAAAACACAAATGTTCATCCGCTTTATTGAAGAATGTTCTTTTGCGGGGGATAAGAATGCCAGCCTTGCCTTTTTTGACGAGTGTGTGGAAAAGGTGGGCCATTTCGGCTATATTTATTGCTCAAAAAAGAAAATATTTAAAATAATAATGTGTAACTCGAGAGGGAGATGTCTTAACTATTTTTCGGAGGCTAGATAAATGATGAGAGGTTAGGAAAGTGATGCTGGTCATGATAGTTTGAGTGCTTCCAGTGTGAAGATTATGCATGTGGAAAGAAATGCACCTGATGAAATGAAGTTGAGGCTTTTGAAGGATGGATTATAGTCTATAGAGCACAAAGTTTTAAGGTTTATTCTAATTTCTGGCAATGTGTGAGTTTGTTTCAGAGGATGCTACCATTTTTATTCTTCATCAATGCATTGCTTTCCCTTCACGGGTCACTTAGTAACAATGGGAGGATGGATTTTTATTGTTGTTCATTTCTATATGAGCAAAGGTACAATGCTGGGTCCCTCCTTCCACCCCTTCCCCTCCCTCATCCCAGACCAACCCCTGCCTCCTACTACCCCCCCCCACTTCCATCCACCCCTTCCCCTCCCTCCTCCCACGTACCCCTTCCCCTGCATACGTAATAACTCGTTCACTTCACCTTAACACATCGCTCACTCAGCACTGCCACGCCATCAAAAGATGTGTATGAACACCGTGGGACCGCATCACATTTCTCTCTCAAAATACTACCCGTCACTAGCAAATTCTGTATATACTTCACGTGCCCAGACATCTCAGTGGTGAATGAAGAAGTGTTTAGGTAATCCATAATACTATATGGATTTCCCGCTGTCTTTTCAGTCTCAGAACCGCCTTGCGGATTCGGGAATGCCTCTGGTTCAAATTGCCAAAAATATTCGGCAGATCTGACACGCCAATCCCCACGTCTTTAATACGTTGAAATAGACGCAATCTGGGTCCGTCATATAGAGAGAATTAAAAAAACCAATGGTTCAAATCTTCAGGTTTCCTACAAGTATCACGGGTCCTGGTAGTGACACCCTATCCTATGGAGGTATGAATTAAGGTGACAGAGAAGAAAGAGGGATGACAGCCTTTCTTAAATAAATAAATAAATATACACTATTTACAAGAATTGCTGATTTCTTAAATTTTACAGATTTCACTCGAGATTTTGACAGGTATTTAGTCCACGTGATCCGATCCTCAAATCCGAAGCCAGATTTCTATTATATAATTCAATTAGTCCGTGAGAGGTGATCATGGTTCCAAAGCAAGGCATTTTTGAACAGGCCGAACAAAATGGTGGTTCAACAAGCAATGTGACAGAAGGTTAACCAAGATGTCCCACCACCATTTTGGTAAGGCTTATTTTGTTTTTTTTTGTGATGAGCACCCCTTAAATTTTCTTCAAAAGAGGTGTTTAAATTGACCGAAACACCCAGTTTTCATCCGTGCACTTCATTGGCGTTTTCTTGATGTGCATGCAAAGTTTTGGGCTGCTGGGTTTCATGGTTTTGGAGTTACTGAGGACACACACACACACACACACACATTTATTATTGTAGGTTTCTCCCCTGTCACCAACCTCCCCCTCCACACCCTCCTCACAGTTTCTGTGCATTAGTTTCCTTTTGTATGTTCTCACATGTTGGCATTGCTACGAGCACACCAAAACTAAGGGGGAAATCTGAAAGCACCAAATTCCATCGTAGGTATCTTTTAACAGATTCCTTGTTTCCATTTAAAGGTATTTTAATTGGTATAAAAAAGGAAGAAAAAAAAATCTGTTTAGATAGTTGACGTCTTTTATTCCAGAATTTTGTATTTCATTCTTCCTTTCTCTTCCCCATTCCAGGTTGATTCCGAGTATGTTGAAGAGCCTCAGCTGCTAGAACATGATGTATTGCTAAGTGAGCATACGGTCTTGGTCATGCCTCCTGAACCCCCCGGTGTTCCGAGCACTGGCCTTGTCCAGGAGCCCATCGCCTCGTACAGCTACGATGGATTCCCGGTATTGCGACCGGAGCTCTTTAAATGCCCAGTGGAGACTCAGCCAGAGCCGGATGTCGGTGGCCATCCAGCACATGGTGTTGCATCAGGAAGCCCAGTGCTTGTTGCACGAAGAACGCAGCAGGTAACTTCCACTACAACAATTATTGTGTGAACAAAATTTTTGTTGGCGTTTGCAATCGTTTCTATCAGCTTTCTATCAGCACTTTTCTTCCCCCATTAATTTATCTTTCTTACCTCACCCTCAGGAAATTCGTTCAGCACAAAAGACTGCAAAGACGTGCTCGAATGTGCCGCGGCTTTGGGCAAACTGCTTGTTGCGTCATTGCTACAGCCTGTGGTTCATGTGCCTGCCTGCATTTGCCCACGCAAGTCATTCTAAAATGCAGGCACTGGAGACTGCTTACTCGGTGCTATTACGGATGCAAAGCTGCAACCTTCCACTGCTCGATGAGGTAGATCTGCCTTTATTTAGAGTAGCCAGAAAAACAGGATTGGCTATAATGTATTATTCCAGCAGAGGTTAACTTGCAGAACCTTTTGTTGTATGCAGGTGTGTTATCGGGTGCTTATGCAGCTCTGCGGTCAATATGGGCATCCTGTCCTGGCTGTGAAGGTTTTATTTGAAATTAAAAAAGCTGGCATTCACCCCAATGCCATAACTTACAGCTATTACAACAAGGTAGGTCACAGAACTCACTGTACATGTCAAACGCACACATTGCAATCACGATTTGTTTTTGTTTCATTATGGTGATCTAAGGCTCATGAGATAGCTCGTATTATGCAGGATAAAACATAATAGGAAGACTAAATACTTGAATTTCTTTTTTTAGTACGACCACCTGGCATCATGAGAAAAAGCAACTTGAAAAGTTTTATAATTTGAAATTGATGGAACATGTTCATTGCTTTGCTTTCTTAATTGGATGCATCTATGAGTTTGCAATCCAAAGTTTTCTTTGCAATGCTGTAGGGTTTGTTGTGAAAAGTTTTGAACGAGAATGGCACTCGGTATGGCGCATACCTCCACCAGGCTGAACAGTTTTGATTTTGTAACACTGACAGGCCGGATATGCATCCGGACCATTCATCCTTGTCACACACCAAATTCGAATCTGCTTGTTCTTGTCACCAACCCAACCCTTCCACCAAGTTTTGTCATAACCCATCCATAACGTTTTGAGATATCATGCTATATATCGTTTTGGCCCCATCTCTCAATGGTGAAGGATCACAAAATATATTATTGTATTCGAATCCAGATCTTCATCAAAATAAAATCAGTTTGTCTTTGTCACACACCCAACCGGTCCATCAAGTATTGTCCATAACCTTTTGAGATATCCTGCTCACAGACAAAGAAACAGAAAGATGTGCATTGCATGATATTCCTTGTGTTGGCTTTATGGTTAGGGTGGTGGGCTTTGGATTATAGGATCCTGAGTTCAAATCCCACTTGGTTGTTGAATTAATTGTTGACAGGTGGGGTTGACTCTGCCTGTCATCCTTCCGAGGTAAAATGATTGCCAGCTTGCTGGTATCCCGTGTCAGAATGGCGACCCGTCCAGGATTTTGCCCAATAGCCAAGGAGACTGCTTTGGCAGCACCAACGCTCTGCACAGAGTATGGTCCCGATGGATGGATGGATGGATGGATGGATGGATGGTGTAGACTTTCTATAGGCACTGTATTTGTTTGCACTTTCATGTTTGTATTAATACAGAAAATGGGCTTTCATATTTTTAATTGCATTTGCAGTCCACATCACCCCACACCACACCCCTTTTCACTCAAATTGGATGTAATTCTTCATTCCAAAAACAATTTAGAGTTAATGATCTGTGTACAGGCTTGTCCCCTGTGGGTGTACGTGGGATTTGCCCCTTTGCCACGTGAGACTTGCCCCTCTGTCACGGACTTGCCCCTCTGTCACGGACTTGCCCCTCTGTCACGGACTTGCCCCTCTGTCACGGACTTGCCCCTCTGTCACGGACTTGCCCCTCTGTCACGTGGGACCTGCCCCTCTGTCACGTGGGACCTGCCCCTCTGTCACGTGGGACCTGCCCCTCTGTCACGTGGGACCTGCCCCTCTGTCACGTGGGACCTGCCCCTCTGTCACGTGGGACCTGCCCCTCTGTCACGTGGGACCTGCCCCTCTGTCACGTGGGACTTGCCCCTCTGTCACGTGGGACTTGCCCCTCTGTCACGTGGGACTGTTTCTATCCTACGTGTGACTTTTTCTATCCTACGTGTGACCTTTTCTATCCTTCATGGGACTTTTTCTTTCCCACGTGGGACTTTTTCTATCCTACGTGTGACTTTTTCTATCCTACGTGTGACTTTTTATATCCTATGTGTGACTTTTTTTTATCCGTGTGACTTTTTATATCCTTCGTGTGACTTTTTCTATCCTACGTGTGACTTTTTCTATCCTACGTGTGACTTTTTCTATCCTACGTGTGATTTTTTTCTCTCCGACGTGAGACTTTTTCTATCCTATGTGTGACTTTTTCTATCCGGCGTGGGACTTTTTCTCTTCAACGTGTGACTTCTTATATCCTACGTGTGACTTCTTATATCCTACGTGTGACTTTGTTATACCATACGTGTGACTTTTTCTATCCTACGTGTGACTTTTTCTATCCTATGTGTGACTTTTTATATCCGATGTGTGACTTTTTATATCCGATGTGTGACTTTTTATATCCTACGTGTGACTTTTTTATACCATACGTGTGACTTTTTTATACCATACGTGTGACTTTTTATATCCGACGTGTGACTTTTTATATCCGACGTGTGACTTTTTATATCCTTCGTGTGACTTTTTATATCCTTCGTGTGACTTTTTCTATCCTACGTGTGACTTTTTCTATCCGACGTGTGACTTTTTATATCCGACGTGTGACTTTTTATATCCGACGTGTGACTTTTTATATCCGACGTGTGACTTTTTATATCCGACGTGTGACTTTTTCTATCCGCCGTGTGACTTTTTCTGTCCGCCGTGTGACTTTTTCTGTCCGACGTGTGACATTTTCTGTCCGACGTGTGACTTTTTCTCTCCGACGTGTGACTTTTTCTGTCCGCCGTGAGACTTTTTCTGTCCGACGTGTGACTTTTTTTTCTGTCCGACATGTGACTTTTTCTCTCCCACGTGTGACTTTTTCTATCCGACGTGAGACTTTTTCTGTCCGACGTGTGACATTTTCTGTCCGACGTGGGACTTTTTCTGTCCGACGTGTGACATTTTCTGTCCGACGTGTGACTTTTTCTCTCCGACGTGTGACTTTTTCTGTCCGCCGTGTGACTTTTTCTGTCTGACGTGTGACTTTTCCCGATGCCACTAACCAAGATAAGCAGAACCTGAAAAATATATAGGAAAAAATAATGAATGAAATTATATTTTGCACCCTCTGAGCTTGGTACTGATGTGGTTTACCAATGGGGGGCTGTTTGATTATGACTGCTGACCCTCAAGTGTTATTGCAGAAGGTCCTCAGACAGAAGTTCTGACGGGGCCTATAGGGACGAAGGGTTCTAATGGGGTCTATTATGTCTCCAGGGTCTTCGGGTCTGAAAGTGTTTTAGGGGTCTTAAGGTTGTCAAGGATCTAAACTATAAAGGGTCATTGTGGTCTTAAAGGGTCTTTGGGTTGTAAAGGGTCTTTAGGGTCTAAAGGATTGTAAGGTCATTGGGGTTTAATCGGTCTTGGGTGTCTCAGGGGTATGAAGGGTCTAAAAAATCATCCAAAGGGTATAAAAGATGTAAGGGCTCTAGAGGTCTACATGTCGAAATGGTATGTTCCAATCATCTGTAATTAATAGACTACTCACGTTTAAACCGGACGTAGTTAATCGACATACTCACAGGGGTCGACAAAGATTACACCTTGATGAGGGCTCACCGTTCACCCGTGTTTTTCAGTTTTATAGAAATAGATATCAAGTTAATTTGTTGAATATTGCCAGTTTGTGACTTTGACCTATTGACCTCAAACAATAGGCTTGATGCTTGTCATGACCTTTCCCAGGTGGTGGAGTTTCATGGAGATCAGATTAAAAATGTGACCTGCAGGCGATAGACAGACAGACAGACAGACAGACAGACAGACATAATAACAGACTGGACAAACCAATATACTTGCCAATCTTCGATTTCACAAGTAAAAAAAAAACAAGAAATCACTCGTAGAGCGACACTTTGCAAAACAGAACGAACTAGAATGGCACTCGGAAGAGTGCATACCTCTGTCAGAGCGCATACCTCTGAACAGTTTACTGTTTTAATCCCACTGATAGGCCAGATATGGATCCAGACCTGAACCAAAATTGAATTGCCTTGTTATTGTCACCTAACCAACTCATCCACCTACTTTTGTCAGAATCCGTCCACAATTTTATGATATCATGCTATGTATCGTTTTTGTTCCCATCTCTCAACTGGTGAAGACTCAGTTGAAACATTCTTGTATCTGGATTTGAATCTTCACAAAAATCTTATAAATTTGCCCTTATCACACACCCAACCTGTCCACCAAATCTTGTCCAAATTCATCCTTAACTCTTTGAGATATCGTATCATGTATCGTATTTGGCGCTATCTCTCAATGGTGAAGAATCTCTCAAAAAACTTGATGGTATTCATATAATACTTACTCCCTGCAGTCTTGAGAAGGACTTGGTGTGCGCCAACTCCTTTGGTGGCAAATTTGAAATTGCGTCTGTCTACACCTTCTGAAGTAAATGTGTACAAATCATACTTTGAAAAGTCTGCTCCAGAGTACATTCATAAGCCTTTACAAAGTAGCTTTTATTCTCGTTCTCGAGTGTTTTCATAACTACCAAGGCCAAGCCTGCTGTTGGCTTTGTGGTTAGGATGGCTGGCTGGCTTGGAATCTTAGGGTCCTGAATTCGAGCCCCGTTGGCCGCTGAATTAACACCAGGTGGGGTTGACTCAGCCTGTCATCCTTACGATGTCGGCTAAATGAGTACCAGTGTACTGTTATAGTGGCACAGAATCAGCGGCATAGTCGTGCCCCATCAAAATGATAACTACCCTACATCCCAGCTGTCATGGATGAAGAAGAGGAGGAAGAAGAAGAAGAAGAAGATGACCAAGATGCCAGAATAGATCTTTAAAGTATAAATTGGGAGATTGTTAAAACGCCAAATTGTACATCTTCTTCTTTGCTATATTTTTCACTAGCTGAGCACAGTAAAGGCTCAAGCAATTACAATAATTTCAAACAGTTTTCGATGTACGCTCAATATGCGCTATATTAAATGGTCATGTAACATGTGCTAAAGTTTCGATATCCTCCTTTGAACTGTTTTCAATGTACGCCCTAAACAAAATGCAGACATGTACATACATGACTGATTGCTTCACCCCGCTTTTCGCTTTGCGAGCACGGGATAATTATCGTATCTGGATCCTCATCTGGATCCTGACCAAAAATGCGTGTTGCTGTCCTTCGCCGGTCACTTACATTCACAAAAAATTTCAGAACGACTTTTTTTTCAAAACCGTGGACAAAAATCATGTGACAGACAAGCAGATGCAACAGATCAACATACTGTACTTGGCGAAATATTTTGCCAAGTAAAAACAGGTTAAAACATAACCTCCGTCCACCCTCAGTGACGGCGGTAACTTCTACTCAAACAGCTTCTCTAAATTATTCCCAAGTTTTACGTCTGTGTGGAACACTGCTGCTCTCATTTGGACCCACATGAAGAAGTCCAATGGAGACAAATTTGGTGATCTTGGGGGAGCAGGGGAGGGGCATTCATTCAATCCTTCTCAGAGCAAACATTCCCTTTTTTCACATTTTTCTTCACTTAACTGAGCAATCAATCAACAAGGAAAAAAATATATATATAAAATCGGAACCCATTGGATTTGCCCTTTCAAGTCATGCCAGTGTCATCATCATCTCTTAATAAAAGGAGAAGTGTCCATGTGTCACGCTTCGGTCTAAAGGGTTCCTGTTGTTGTGGAATAATATAAATGCTACCATATAAGGTGGAGGTTGTAAATCTAACAATCGATTTACTTTGAACAAAAATTTGTACCCATATAGTCATAAATATTTGTCGGAATCAGCAGAACTGAAAACCCTCCCTTTAGTTGGGCGGTGTATGGGCAACGATGCACTGCATCGCATGCTCCCGGAAGTTTATGTTTACTGCGAACAACTTAGTCATCCACACACTTATTGATAAAAACGAATGTGATGAATTTGTTTTATGTTCCCATAGATCAGATGTTGAAGTGAAAATATATGATAAATTGCAAAATAAAAGTGTTAATGATGCTGAATGAAAGTGACAACGAGGAAAGAAACCTGTTGTTTCATACATCTCACTCAAACAAACGTGAATTAGCATTCTAGGGGCATCGCGTTTGTTTCCATTAGCATTATTTATGCTTTGTGATGGTGAATAATAGTGATAATCAGTAAAAAAAAAAAAAAAGTTTTATTTCAGTGGTGGATTGAGAGGTGGGGAAGGAGGAATGGAGGCTGATAATTCAATATTTATGTATAGCCTACGTTTGTTGTAATGAACTACAAAAGGTTTTGTTTACTGAGCCAATTTAGTCCATTTTAAATTTGTTTGTTTGAAAAAAAAAATTGACGGAAGAAAAACAAAAAATTAAAAACCGTTATGATTACTGTGTGACTGTGTATGTAATTTCAAGCAAGGATCCCAAGATAGCATCACAAATGAAATGTTCAGATGAGAAAACCAAATAGGCCAACCCAAAGTTTTTATTCGGAGCAAAATTGATTTTGATTGCGTTGAATCATCTGTGATGCAAGAATTAATTTCCATACCAAGTGTGTAATACTTAATTGTTTTCATAAATGCAAAGTATGTATTTTTACATTTGCTGTCGTGAAGCATTTGTCAATCTCTTCACTGACTTCAGTTTTGATTATATGTGCACGTACATGATTGTGGGTGGTGATCACTAAACTTGGGGATATTGGATGTGAGAGGGGGTGGTTGTGGGAGAGTGGGGAAGTCGTGGCCGTTGGAATTGGTGGTGCAACACCAATTTAACACAAACCAACAGACACAAACTCAGCTTTATATACTTAAAAGATATACATATGTGTGTGTTCTTTTCCATGCAGGAGGCCATTGAACCCATCAAAGCCTGCACTGTAATCGCCAACATATGGCTGTTTGCCTGTGCTCTATCCTTTTTATATGCTGAGCATCATGCAAGGAAGCAGCATGTACCATTTTTAAAGTCCTTGTTATGACTCAGCCGGGTTAGAACTGCTGACCTGGCAACCTCCCAGACTCAGAGTGGACGCTCTAACAATTACACCACCAATTCTGGTGGTGATATAGTAATTATAAAGATGGCCCTCCCCAAAAATGCAGTCAGCATGACCACACAAAACGAAGCAAAATAAAGTTCATCGTTCAAAGAATACTTTCCATCATCAAATCGTTCTTTACACAAAACGAATGTTCTTCACCAATCTCACAAATACACACTTATTCAGTTATGCTCTAATCACATTATCGAATTATAGTGTGGTCTTTAAATGAACAGAATTGCTTCCAAAAGAGTACCCTGATGTCTACCATGACGCTCAAGTTTTTCCATCACTGCCATGTTATAATGGAAGTAGAATGAAGAACTAGCCTTGTTCGGGAAAGTTTGTGTGGGTTTGTCCATTGTTGCGCAAGTGTTATGGTTTTGGTCCTGTTTCCACTGTCCTGTTTATCCACATCACTTATTTTCCTCCCCAGGCAGTACTGGAGAGCAAGTGGCCAACTGGTGGCCGCAGTGGCTACTTCCTGTGGATGAAATTGCGCAACGTAGTTAGAGCTGTTGCTTGCTTCCGGCAAGGAATTTCTGCATTACGTCCCCTCACGGGCACCAGAGCCAGTGAAGCAGGTAACTGAACATTCATACCTGTTCTTAAAACAGCTGCACACTGTTCCTAACAACTACGTACCCACTATACTGCTCAGCATGGGCTTGCACACAAATTGTGCAAATGTGATCTCGATAACATAAAGCACAGGTCAAACCATGTGTTTCACTGAAGTCTACGTCTGATTATTTCATAAAATACCTCTGGCACATCTGAGAAACCGGTGATTATATATTGTTTCTTCAAATAATTTATTTTTATGACAAAATTCACACATCACTGGAAGGACTCTTAGAAATATTATTTGCGACAACCATTAGTGTCCTTAATGGTAATGACTTTAATTCAATTTTTAGCTGAGGCAGGCTCTCAGGAGGGGGAAGGTGGGTGGGAGAGCTTTGTGTATCAGGCAGATGTAAACGATTGCTTACTAACTCGACTCTTTGCCCAAAATGTGCTCTTAGACACTGCTATCTTTTGGAAGAGCATTGGTGCATGGGAAATTAAAAACATTTATTGGTGGCTGTAGTTCTAAAGTAATGGCCATTGACATTCATCTCCAGCTGTTTCTGGATATCTTGAGTGGGGGGGGGGGGGGGTGCTGTTTAATACCCTATGTAACTAATTCGTAATGCATTTCACCTTGGTAATCATCGAATAAAACTACAAAATAACCGTCCGTCTGAATCTCCATCATCATTTGTATGAAATGCTCAAACTGCTCATGCAGCAGAATAATAAATTACTGCAAGCCTTTCTCAACAGTTAATGATTTCCTTTTGGCACTTGGTTGAATTATTGTGCAAAACATGATATTTTTGTGCTGCTCCATATATATATATATATATATATATATATATATATATATATATATATATATATATATATATATATATATATATATATATATATATATATATTTTTTTTTTTTAACAGGATCTAAGGCTCATGGTGGAGCTGCCACCACCCTCCCCGTGCACACACACACACACACACACACACACACACACACACACACACACACACACACACACACACACACGTTAGATGAGACTGTTAGATGAGACAAATACAGCCACTGAGCTTGGAGGAAGTGACGTCACTTCACGGGGTACTCTAGGTACCAAGGACCCCACGACAATGACACCGCATTTCTCACTGCACTAAGCAGGGAATTTCCTCCTCCCCATGGATGCCAACTTATGGGGATTGTCCATGCTCATATCCTTTTAAATGCTCAATGTGAAGCAAGGAAGCAGCTTGTACCACCTGGCAATCAAACCTTTCACACACTTCATGTCGCTGTCTGCCCTTCATGCTTAAACCTGTGGCTCCCTTTTACTGTTTTGGTACCTATTGGCATGTAGTACTAACATTTGCTGCTGCAGACCAACCAAAATAATCTTGAGGTTCTAAGCTGAAGGTCACAAACCAACCGTCTTTTTTAAATATTTATTTATTTTATTTAAATTTTTTTTGCATTCATTTTGGTGCTCAGCTGATCCTGCCAGAAGCTTTTGTGTAACACCGTTTTCTTGCATATGAACAATTTCTTGATTACCGTACACAGGTGCTGTCCATTGAGAAACAACGTAGCTATTTGCGTTTATCTACATTTGGTGTGTTTGTGAGATCTAACCAGTAACTATAGCGTTTGTGGGCATATGTGTGCAAACATTGTGATGTATACTCATGTATTAGATGCCTTTTTGTTGATTACTCCCCAGCCATTAAAAAAATTAATCCAATTTTTCCATGCTTAGATGGTATGATAAATGACAATGCCCACGAGGAAAGCTCGAGTGATACTTCAGCTGAGGCTTCACTTTGTGGCTCACAGCTGCTGGATATTATATCGGACGATGATAAAAAAGTGGAGGCAATCCGACCCCAGGATGACACCCAGGAGGGTGAGTTTTGATGAATATTTCTTTCTTTCTTCTGAATTTAGTTTAGGATATACGACACATGACACATGCCACAGGACATGTATGTTTAACTCTGTCATTACCTCAACATCGCAAGTCCTTTACCTGCTCCCCTCATCTTTGCTCTTATGATTAGCCCAACACAGCATTTTAGGTCTGCTTCTGTTCCTGGATTTCATTCATGACCTGATTCCCTAGAAAACGTTTCCATTTTTCTGATTACTTTGCACTATACCAAACAGTTATTTATGCTGTTGACAGCATGTGAATTCGCAAACCTCCAAATCAGAAAATGGAGGTCTCGCACATGAAAAATTACATTCAATCCAGGTAAGTCTCACCTCATTACCTCGTCTCTCCTTAAGTATCAACCTGCTCACACTCTAGAAGATATTCAATCACATAATCTACAGTATTGGGCTTTTATTGTCGGCCAGGATCTCTCCTGGTAGATCACTTTTCTGAGCTACAGATTGGACCTTCTCTACTCGGCTGTCTTTTTTTCAACTAGCAGAACCTTCGATCATTGTCCTACAATATTTTGTTGTAAATTAAGTAGTATATGCTTTTTTTTTGGCCTCATGGATGCTGTGGATACCAAATATATTGGACATCATTTGCAGCATTATTGGAAGAAGTGGTCAAGACACAGGGCCTGCTGGTTTTCTTATCATATACTGAAATGGACCTCTTGATGTTGTACTGCCTCTCATCTGGTCTTGCACTCTCCTGTCGCTTCTGACATCTCTCCCTTATCTTATTCCAAGCTCTCCCAGATAATTAGCTCTTTAACTTTACAAAGTCCAGGATTTCCACTCACCTCTCCTCCTCTCTACTCATTTTCTCACACTTGAAGAATCATCTTCCTGTGTCAATCCATTTCTCGCTATTTGCATTTATTGCTTAAAATTCAACTGAAATGGAAATTACATCATGCAATTCACATATTTTTGAAATCAGATGTGGAGAAATATGGTCTTGCTCAAATAACTCCAAACTGACTGAAGTTGGAGTGAAAATGCACAATTAAATTTCCTTTTGGAAACTATACCCACTGTGTTTGTCTCAGAAATGTAATACCGTTATCACATTAAACCATGTACAATGCAGGGTGCTGAAGAATAAGGGTGTTTTTTTTTGTTTGTTTGTTTTGCTTTGCAGAAAGTCATACAATCAACCACAATCATCAAACTTTTACTCAGAAACAATTTGGATGTTGAGGAATGAGGAATATCGTTTCTTGTAAACATGATTTTACACACACCACACACACACACACACCACACACACACACACACACACCACACACACACCACACACACACACACCACACACCACACACCACACACACACACACACACACACACACACACACACACACACACACACACACACACACACACACAACCCAACATGTCCACCAAGTTTCATCCGAATCCATCCATAACTTTTTGAGATATCGTGCTATATATTGTTTTTGGTCCCATCTTTCAATGGTGAAGAATCACTTAAAAAATTATAGTACCAGATATTCACAAAACTCTAATCAGTTTGCCCTTGTCACACAGTCAACCTGTCTACAAAATTTCATCCGATTCCATGCACAACTTTTTGAGATATCCTGCACACAGACAGACAAACAAACAAGCCGGTAGGCGGACATGGGTAGTCGATCAAGTCGAATGTAGTCGTTTTTCAGCCGTTACTAGCCAAAAAAAGCGTCCATAGCAACGGTTCTTTCTCACACATAACTAGGACATACCATGAACCTACCTACCAGTTTCATGTATATCTGACTCATAGTCTCTGAGATATAACTAACTTCATTTTTTTATTGTTTTCGACCAGGGTTCATTCAAAGTCTATCTTCGCCGACAGTTTTCATAGGGTCCGGCTGGAAATTTTTGACAATATGGCTGAATGTACTGCCCACAGTCGCTCGTGGCCCGATTTTTGATTTTCGAAAAAAAAAAATTTGAGATTTTTTTGAAAATTTCAAAGGTCCGTTGCTAGGCAACGGATGGGTCCATAGCAATGGTTCTCATTTGCACACAACTAGGTCATGGTATGAACCTACCAACCAAGTTTCATCGAAATCGCCATTGTATTAACGGAGCACTGGACCGAACAGATATACATACAAGCCGGTAGGCGGACATGGGTCGTCGCCTACCCAATAGAACCTGACGCGATGGGCCTGTTCGATGGGAAATGACCTGAGGATTAAGCACAAGAAAATTCATGATTCTAGCTTCAAGGGTTAATGCTGCAGATTGTTTTTTCATTAAAATACTCCCACATTTAGAGTTTTTTTCGGCCGTTGCCAGGCAACGGAGGGGTCCATAGCAACGGTTCTTTCTCACACATAACTAGGACATACCATGAACCTACCATACCAGTTTCATGTATATCTGACTCATAGTCTCTGAGATATAACGAACTTCGTTTTTTTTATTGTTTTTGACCAGGGTTCATTCAAAGTGTATCTTCTCCGACAGTTTTCATAGGATCTGGCTGGAAATTTTTGACAATATGGCTGAATGTACTGCCCACAATCGCTCGTGGCCTGATTTTTGATTTTCGAAAAAATAATTTTTTTATGATTTTTCAAAAATTTCAAAGTCCCGTTGCTTGGCAACGGTGGTGTCCATAGCAACGGTTCTCATTTGCATACAACTAGGTCATGGTATGAACCTACCAACCAAGTTTCATCGAAATCGCCATTTTAAATACTAATAATAAGGGTAGAACAAATCCCCCCCAAAAAAGTTTTTTTTTTCCGACTAGATCGACTACCCAACAAGCCGGTAGGCGACATGGCTGCTCGCTCTCTATGGAAAGCTGGCCGACACGACTAGCCGATATTCATGTACATGCTGTCAATCAATTTCATTCTTTGACAATCGAATGGCCACGGCGCGACGATCAGAGTACAAATTAGCGAAAGTTAGAGTATGCATGTATCGGAGATTTTCGTAATTTGTATATTGTTCAGAAATCAGTACATGATCCAGCTGAGCAGCGCCACGTGTAGGTCCATGATGGGAAGGAATGAGGTTCAATTGAGTGCAGAAAGCATCAATTTAATTCTTTTATATGATGCTGTAAGACATTCTCCTTTGGCACAAAAAAAACAGGTCCCTCGGAGGTCCAGTTTCGGATGTATTGATTTTTTTGTACAGTCCGCAATAAGTGTACGATGTACGATAAAGTATTTTAGCTGTTGCCTTGCAATGGAGGTGTGCATAGCAACCATTCATTTTTGTGTACATGCTTGCCACATTGTACACATTTCACCCAAGTTTCATCAAATTCAGACTCTTTCTCCTCGAGATATTCACAATTAACCGTTTCTGAAATGTTTGACATGTACTCGCCCAAAACCTATCTCCTCCTAAAAAATATTTTTGTTAGGGCTGCAAATTGGCATGAAGGGAGCGAGATAGATTGCACACAGAACTCTAAGCTTCGATTTTTCGATTTTTTTTGATTTTTTTTTTCGATTTTTGACCACTTTAAAGGGCCGTTGCTATGCCATTGCTAGGGCCCGTGGTCCCATATTTGAAAGCACACGATTCCCAGAAATATTGGTCCTACCTACCAAATTTCATTGGAACCGGTTGAGTGGTTTAGCCCCTAGGCTTGACCAAAGTTTCCCGGACAGACAGACAGACAGATGGAAATGTCCAGAATAAGGGTGCTCTCAAGTGAGCAGCCAACAGACAGACATATCGACGGAAATACTGATAATAAGGGTAGAAAAAAAAATCTCATTTTTTTTTCGACTAGATCGACTACCCAACAAGCCGGAGGTGGACATGGGTAGTCGATCAAGTCGAATTTAGTCGTTTTTCAGCCGTTACTAGCCAACAAAAGCGTTCATAGCAACGGTTCTTTCTCACACATAACTAGGACATACCATGAACTTACCATACCAGTTTCATGTATATCTGACTCAGTCTCTGAGATATAACAAACTTCGTTTTTTTATTGTTTTCGACCAGGGTTCATTCAAAGTCTATCTTCTCCGACAGTTTTCATAGGATCCGGCTGGAAAATTTTTTTAACAATATGGCTCAATGTACTGCCCACAGTCGCTCATGGGCCTATTTTTGATTTTCGAAAAAAATAATTTTTGAGATTTTTTAAATGAAAATTTCAAAGGTCCATTGCTAGGCAACTGATGGGTCCATAGCAACGGTTCTCATTTGCACACAACTTGGTCATGGTTGGTATGAACCTACCAACCAAGTTTCATCGAAATCGCCATTGTCTTAACGGAGCACTGGACCAAACAGAGGGACAGACAGACAAGCATATCGTTGGAAATACTGATAATAAGGGTAGAACAAATTTCAAATGTTTTTTTTTTTGAAAAATTTTTTTTTTTCGACTCGAGCGACTACCCAACAGACAGACAGACAAACATATCGACGGAAATGCTGATAATAAGGGTAGACTAGATCGACTACCCAACAGACAGAAAGGGGTGAAAACATAACCTCCTTCACTTTTGCTGGTGGAGGTAAAAAGTCCGATTTAATGCAATTTAATTCAGGCTATAAGGCAACAAAAGGTAAAGATTTTGAAGAGGGGTGTCGACTTTATGCCTGGTGTTGGCTTAATGGTTAGGGTGGTGAGCTTGGGATCCGAGGATCCTGAGTTCAAATCCCCCTCGGTTGTTGAATTATCACCAGGTGGGGTTGACTCTTCCTGTCATCCTTCTGAGGTCGGCAAAATGATTGCCAGCATGCTGGTATCCTGTGTTGGAGTGGTGACCTGTCCAGGATTGTGCCCAATAGCCAAGGAGACTGCCTGGGCAGCACCAACACTGCACAGAGTATGGTCCCAATGGCACTGTATTTGTTTGCATTTTCATGTTTGTATTAATACAGAAAATGGGCTTTCAAATTTTGAATTGCATTTGCAGTCTTCCCACCCCACACCACCCCTCTTTTCACTCAAACAGGATGTAATTCTTTGTTCCAAAAACAATTTAGAGTTAATTATATCTGTGTACAAGCTACACCATCCATCTCCTCTCCATCTCCTCTCCACCACCACCACTCCCGCCCCCGTCCCTATTTCCAAGTGCGCACACAGTATATACGACAGTCCAACCATGCACCTTCCCGCAGGTGTTCTTAATACATATGTCGATGATCTTGAAGCCATTCAAGATATCCAATAATAAGCAATGGCTTTTGGTGCCGAAGACAAAGGTAGAACAAAGTCTAATCTTTTGTGGTTTGAATTCTTCCTTCGGTAAGTAACTAACTGTGTGCCATTTCTATATGCCTCTCTGCAGCTGCTGATGAAGATGAAGTTTTTCATGACTGCAACTTGGAATCCCAAAGAAATGACCAAGAGAAGCACAAAGGCATTGAGAATGGAGTAACAAGTAAACAGTATTCTGGCAATGAACTTGATCATGTAGAAAGAGAGATGAACATCGGGCAAGCATGCACGAAGAAAAAAATACTGCAAGGGGAAGACTCTTCCAGCTTTTATAGTGGAACTCCATCTGTGTCTTCACCCTCGGAAACCAAGGAAGATGTTGATGAGAGCATCAGCAGAAATTATGTAAGACAGGATGAGCAGGGTCTAGTGGGTGTGGGTGGCCGGATCCTTTCAGCTCCACGACCTGTATTGCGTACCAGTGTTTCTGTGGGTTGTGATCCCCTTTCAATGTTGGTTGCTGAGGATGATCGTCCACTTGAACGTGGTTGGCCAAGGGCAACACTGCCACGTACTGCCCGTCGCTTTGAGCATGCTGGTAAAATCGTCCCATGGGGCGCATCTTCAGAGAGCGAAGGGTCAACACCCACCACAAATAGACAGAACTTTGCGAGAATGCCATCAACTCGCCGAAACCTCTTTCGCCGTCTTAGTAGTCCAGCAACTCCTTTTGCCTCAGTAGCACGCTCTTTGACCTTTCATGCCCTCTCTATCCATGGGGAGACTAACCGGAATAGTGTTCACTCCTCACCTGGCAGCCGCCCCCCAAAAACACCGCCCTTGTGGACCAGCAAACAGTTTGACTCGTTGAAGCAAGTTGCCAGTGGGGTGGCTAACAAGTGGTACAACAGACTCAGTGTCTCAACTGCAATATCGACTGAAGAGAGGAAGGTAAGAAAGAAGGCTATTTCTTTTTAGAATTATTTTTTTAAAAATTATAACCGAATCGTAAAGTTGCGTTTATGGGGATGGCCAAATATCAATATTAAGGTGTTAAACAGCATTATTTTCATGTAGCTTCAGAGGTTGTACCCTGTTGTATGATGTGTCGAAGAAAAGGAGCCTTTACGACATGTCCTGCCCCCGCCCCCCCTCCCCATAAAAAGACAGAGATGACTCCTCCCTCTACGGGTCTTTGTCAGCATGCAGGAGTGGCCTTTGTCTCTTTCTCAATCAGTCCTCTGTCGCTCCCTTGGATCAGCTCTCTCTTTTTTATGGGACTGACTGACTGCTGAGTCAGGCAGTCTGGCACTATTAGATCAGGTTGCACTCTCACAGCCGCTGACATTCTGAACTCTGTTGCTGGACTATATCCTGTTGACAATCGCATGTATCTGAAAAATGTCTGGCCACTCTACTGTTGATGTGTAGTCCAGCACACACACACATGCACACACAAACCGACCACAAAGACAAGGCATGCAGCAATTGCTCTACCATGGCAATGACACCAGAAAACAAATGCTGAATGAATGAGCTCGTTCAAAA
>NC_140972.1:45076223-45083723 GCF_056783735.1 Eptatretus burgeri
AAAAGGTTGGTCGTGGGCTAAAACGCCCGATAATTAATCGAACCGTCGAGGCCGACGATAACACCGCTCGGTTATCCCGATAGTACGGAACGGGTCGCTTAAAGTGGCCTGTGTCCGAAGTCGACCTGCGGCGAGGTGCGATCGCCCGGTCTACCCTCCGTGTGGGTACTTAGGTAGGTCGAATTTGGCGAGCAACCCTATCCCACGCGGGGGGTCGATTGGCACGATCGTGGTGAGGCCGAAAGGTCCACCCGTGACTAGTTCCCGGCGTTAGTCCGAGAGGGTCACGACGGGATTGTCCGTCCGGTGGGCGACGTGCCGCGATTCGAGTTACGTGGCCGCTCGCACGCCGGCGGGCGCGAATCCGCAACACTGGTGTCAGGAGTGGGATATAAACTCATCACCCTCCTCGCGGCACTGGTATCGGAGAACGGGAAAACGGGCTCTCCTGTCTCCAGCTAAATTCACGGGAATCGGTCCAGGGGTGAGAGGAGCGACCCCCGATTCCCTCCAAATTACGAGCGAGCTAAATTAACCCTTTGCGAGAAAAAAGATGGCGTCTCAAGGCGAGCGGGAGCCGGGGGTATTAGAAATGGATGTAGAATGTGTAGAATCCATGGTCCAGGATGAAATCCCCGTGCAAGAAATGTTGGTTGTACAGGAAAACGAACTCGCCCAACTGAACCCAGAGCCCGAAATAGGTGCGGCAGCGGCCGCGGTGTATGACACCTCCCCTCCCCCTCTCCACCAAAACCTCCCGATTTCTTGCCGAATCGGCTCACCCAAGCGCACCCGACATGGCCCAGCTATACGCCATGCTGGCGGCAATGAACAAGCAAATGGAAACGAATGCGCATGAAATTATAAACAAAATGAAAGGCATGAACGAAAAGATGGATGCGAATACACAGCAAATGAACGGAATGAACAAGCAAATGAAGGAAGAAACGAAAAAGCTGCGGGGTGAGACGCACAACATGGGCCGATGCCTGCAGGCGGGCATGAAGGCCGTTAGCAGGGAGCTTAAAATGGCGACTCCACGTGTGGGAGCGAACGAGCTGGGAGGGGGTGCAACGGCTGTCGGGCCCACGGTGGAGGCGGGTGAAAAAATAATTCGGGGGATGTGTTGGGCGAGGGTCGTGACGGTGATCGAAAGAGAAAAATTAAATGTGGAGACCAAAACGTGTGAGACGAGACACGAGGTGACTACAAAGGATATAAAAATAGTTGAGACAAGGGAGGTAAAGGGTGAAGAGGTGACTGAGTTGGCAGAGACACGGGAGATGGGAACGATAGAGGGAAGACTACACGATGAAGACGGGGTAAGTGACGCACACACACACACGGAGGTAGTGGAGGATAATGGGGGTGAGCTCGCGGACTGGGTGGAGGCCCGGTGCAAGCAGCTGGATGGCCTCCTCCAGGAACGAGGAGAGGGAGTGTGCCCCCTTGAGGCGAGTCACGACCAGGTGAGTTCGGTCGTGCTTTGCGAGGTAGAGGGGACGAGTGCTGCGAACGGTTGCACGGAGAGCTTGGGGGGTATAGAGGCCCCGGAGACCCTTGTGGGGACACGAATCCCCAGTGTGGTTGTCCCTGTGTGTGTGGTGCAAGGTGTGAGTGCGTCCCCGTGTGTGGAAGCGACCCCGTGTGTGAGTGGTGTGGTGGCGATTGTGCCGGAGTACGTGCTTCCCAGCACGCCGTGTGTAAAAGGGGCACCGCAAGTGGAAGAGGTCGTGTGTGTGGATGAAACGGCCAGTGTGGATGAGGCACCGCGGGTGAGTGCCCCCGCGTGTGTGAGTGAGGGACGGTGTGTGGATGAGGCACCGCGGAGGAGTGCCCCCGCGTGTGTGAGTAGTATGGTTTGTGTGAGGAAAACGGCACGAGTGAGTGGAAGGCCGCGAGTGAGTGGAGCCACGTGTGTGAGGGAGATGGCATGCGTGAGTGAACGGCCGAGTGCAAGGGAGACCGTGTGTGTGAGAGAGCGGTATGTAAGGGAGATGTCGGTGGGCATGTATGAACATGCAGCCGCGTCTCCCGGGGTGACTTTAATGGTGTGGAGTGTGAGCGTCGTAACACGCAGGTGTGCGTGGGTCGAATGGCGACGACGGCGACATGAGAGGAAAGAAAGCCGAGTAGCGGCTGTAGTTGTTTTGGGGACCGTGCCGGGTTCACCCAGCAGCGAGCACGAGGTCCGTGCTGTGCAACGCACGAGGCCCCCACGTGCTCGCTTGCGAGAGTGAAGTCCCGGTCCGTAAACGCACGCGGTGGATTTGCCGATCCCGCGGACGGACAAAGTTTAGGCAGGATTACGGATTTGGACTGGATGGGTTCTCCACGCGATCGTGTGTGTTAAGCTCCAATGGGCAAAGCACATGTGTTCGCGTGGGGAACCCCTCGAGACGTGGGGCTTGTGTTTTTTTTTTTATGCGCACGGTGACGTCATGGCTGCACGTGGGGTTGGAATCCGGCAGGAGGGGTATCCCTGCCGGATGGTACCGTCCAGGGAGGGACGAGGTACACGTGCAGCTGCATGACGTCACGGGCAGGTGCAAAGTGCGCGAGCTGTGAGTTGCCGCGCTGGTGCTGCGCATGTAAAGAAAAAAAAAACAAAAAACCAAGCCTCACTTTCGGGTGCACAGGATTCCTGGGCAAGGGGTGGAAGACCCCCTTGACCTGGGCACAGGATGGAAACTAGTTAGGGGGAAGGGTTAGCTTAGTTAGACCGACTTCATGGGGCAGGGGTAAGTCCTCATGGAGTCCGTGGAATGGATTAGTTAGAGGGATTGTAGTGAGATTTAGGTTGGGAAATGGATTTATGGGATTATTTGGAGACAGTGACTGACAGTGGATGTGTAGCGGGGACGTAGTTTAGCCATGTAGTGTTAAAAGGAACGTGCTATAGTTTAAGGGACGACGTGGGAGCACGAGTTAGTTAGGGGAGGTAGTTAGAAGGATGGCAGAGTTCAGCGGTGAGTGTGTTGAAGAGTTGGTGAGTGAAGTGGAAGCATGTGCTTGGTGAGTGAGTGAGGCCAGCGGGTCTGTGTGAGTGGAGCGAATGGGGAATGCATGGTGCGATGAGTGATTGGGGGGAGGAGTGACTCCCGCCCAAGGGACCCCCGGGGTCAGTGTAGAGTGAGTTAGGGGGTTAGTTAAATTGAAAAATGGAAGTCGTTCTGTTGTTGGTGGGGAAGTAGGCTCGAAACCCGTTTGGAGGGGTGCAGGAGCCCTGTTGACAGGCTGGGAGCGTGGTGGCGAAAGGTGAGTATCGCTGAGTGGGTACCCTGGGCACCAGGCTAGTCGGCCGTAGTAGGCCAAGGGCCCATGGGGGGCCGGGATAGCGTAGTGGGCACGGGTGCGCCTGCTTGGTGCGGGGGCCCGGGGCGCCATTAGCCGCGTGGGCAGTGTTGTGGGCACGGGTGACCCTCGGAAAGGGGCCTGGGAAGCCAGCCTGCCACGTGTGCGTTTCAGGGGAGGTGCCATGGGGGGCACTCCCCGGTGTTTAGGGAGCTGGTAGGCTCGGAGGCAGTGTAGTGCCCGGGGGTGCCATAGCGGGAGATTCGGCAGAGGGTCGTGCCTGCCAAAGGGGGCCACGTGTCCCAGCCATGAGACCGTGTGAGGGCACGGAGAGAAAATTGGGGGGCGAGGCCCGAAATTGTGAGGACACCAACACAGGCGACGGGAATCTGGGTTGTTAGAACCAATAGTTTAAGCGAGAGGCGCTTGTTGAAAGCCCCGGGGTAGTTTAACAGTTAAATGGTTAGGGTAGACCCTCCGCACCATCCATCCCCTCGCTCTCGTTGTGGGCCGCTGGACCCACTTGGTGTTAAGATCGCTGAAGTCTGGGGAGGCCATCCTGAGGCTTCGTTGGGCCTCGGCACAGGACGTTAGCTCTCCCTTATTCCCCTCCGGGAAGGGAACGTAGGGGTTGGGAGTAGGCTAGGTGACAGGATAGGTTAGCCGAACAAGGACAGTACAGGGGGTTCGGGGACGATTTATAGTGGGGAAGTAAACATAAAAACAACAAAAATAAAAAAAATAAGTTGGGGCTAAATTGGGGTTTGACAAATTAAGGGAGTGGGTATAGACAGTGACAGGCAAAGGCGATAGGTTGGGAGGGAGACCGTAGGGTAGGTCCGAGCCCGCCTTCCGAGTGGCCAGCACCACCGCACTCCCTCCACCAACCTCCACTGAACGGCAAAGGCTGGCCAGCTTCATCTGCTGGCTGCGTTGCTGCAAGGCAAAGGCCGGCCCACTTCATCGGCAGCTGTTGTTTTGCTGCAAGGCCTGTGCCGGCTGGATCGTCTGCAGCTGCTGTGCTTCAAGGCCTGTGCCGGCCAGTTCATCTGCCGGCTGGGTTTGCCTGCAGCGGCCTTCTTCTGCGGGCTGTGTTTGCCTGCTGCCTTTGCCATGCCATGCCCACTGCCCACGTTCACCAGCCCCGTTCAATTTTGCTTTGCCCCCCCCTGTTCATTTCCATGCGCGCCGGGATCATCGTAAAAGCAACAGTTTGCAAGCTGCGAGAACTGCCCTGTTGGCAGCTACAACACGGGCCTGCAGTGGCGGCCCGTGCACCGTGTTTGCGTTCAGTTCAAACCATTCATCCATCCATTCGTTGTGTTCATTGCGTGTGCCACTTGAGCTGGCACGGAGACTGCGTTTGTGCAGCCCATGCACCGTTGTGGTTCACTGCGTTCAGTTCAAACCATTCATCCATCCATTCGTTGTGTTCATTGCGTGTGCCACTTGAGCTGGCACGGAGACTGCGTTTGTGCAGCCCATGCACCGTTGTGGTTCACTGCGTTCAGTTCAAACCATTCATCCATCCATTCGTTGTGTTCATTGCGTGTGCCACTTGAGCTGGCACGGAGACTGCGTTTGTGCAGCCCATGCACCGTTGTGGTTCACTGCGTTCAGTTCAAACCATTCATCCATCCATTCGTTGTGTTCATTGCGTGTGCCACTTGAGCTGGCACGGAGACTGCGTTTGTGCAGCCCATGCACCGTTGTGGTTCACTGCGTTCAGTTCAAACCATTCATCCATCCATTCGTTGTGTTCATTGCGTGTGCCACTTGAGCTGGCACGGAGACTGCGTTTGTGCAGCCCATGCACCGTTGTGGTTCACTGCGTTCAGTTCAAACCATTCATCCATCCATTCGTTGTGTTCATTGCGTGTGCCACTTGAGCTGGCACGGAGACTGCATTTGTGCAGCCCATGCACCGTTGTGGTTCACTGCGTTCAGTTCAAAAGGGAAGGCCTTGGACTGCGTGTGAGCAGCCGGCCACGTTCCCTGTCACCTGCATTGTTTGAGTCAGAGACTGCATGCGAGCAGCCTGGCTCCCTGCTAACTGCTTTCTTTTTGCAGAGTTCATTGATCCTGGGCCATGGTTTAGTGTAAAATTTGTAAGTTAAGTTAAGATGTACTGTAAATATGAGTACGCCCCCCGGCATGTCTGTCTTAGCGCCGGCAATTTTATTTAAGTCGTCCGTGTGAGTGAGTTTGTTTAGGTAGTTACTCAGCCCTCAGGTTATTTATTTTGGGGACACGAATACCATGAATGTCGCACTCAGGGATCCGTAGGTAAAATGTACTAGGGGAAAACTACACATGATGGCACACGAAAATTTGACAGCTCGGGACGAGTGTGTAAAAAGGGGAGGGGGTAGTGTTGTGGTTGACGAAATTCGCAAACCACCATTCAGGTCCCTTAGGTGAGATATCTCTGTAAGTATATGTGTAGTTAGGCCCAAACCCGTTGTTTAGAGGGAATAAATGTCATTCATGCGGGCTGCGACCCTTCAGGATAGCCGTTTTTCTTTACTGTCTTTATTTTGGACCAGCCGCCATTACTACCACCACCAACCACGTCTCAACAGCTATCACACAACAACCACCAACCGCAACGCCGCTTCACAACAACAGCCACGACCTTTACCGTCACAACTCGCCCTCGCAACCATCGCATCACCGTCATTCCCACGCCGCTTGTGGGCACCGATACTGGACTCGTGCAGGGCGCGCACCGAGCAGCGGGTGCAGAGGCACAGCCTTTCCGAAGAAAACGGATCAAAAACGACTCACGCCCACTTCTGTTCCGTCCTATCGGCGAGCGTGGGGCGATTTGGCCCCGCCTCCAGGTGCGTTGGAGTAATATCGCTATATGCAAATTCATGGATCAAAAAGCATTCACGCCCACTTTTCCTCGGTCCAATGGGGAGCCAGTTAGAGGTGAAGGGTCGGAGGTAAAGGGTCGAAGGTGAAGGAGTGAGGCCACGGGGCATATAAGGGGCCGTGTTCGTCAGTCAAGGCAGTTAAGAGTTCGGAGTCAGTGAAGAGCTGGGACGAGTCAAGAGAGGAGTCGGAGAAGGCGGTTGGACGGAGCTGTGAAGAGGTGGCGGCGGCGAAGGCGGTCGAGGGGGTGCTCGTGTCAGAGTCGGGGAGCTGCGGAGGGGAGAGGCCAGCAACGCGACCAAGGTCGTGGTGGAGACGCTCGTCGCGGGACCCGAGACAGGGAGATATCCTCCTTCCCCCGAGCATCAACAACCCCCTCCTGTTTCCCCCCGCGCTGAGATAGTGCGAGAAGGGGGCCCCGTTCCCACCCCATACCAGGCAGTCCCAGCGAGGCCCGCGGAGTCGGGGCGCCAGCGCCATTTTGCGGCTCATCACCAGACGGGTAGGCCCGACGCGGTCTCGGCCCCAGGCCCGCCTACCCCCCTCATCCTTGAGGGTGGTCCTTTTCTTTTGCTTTGGGTATATGTGTTGTCGGCGCCGTCTGTGAAGTAAAACTGTATCAGTGTTGCCGTGTGCTCGGTAGTCCGTTAGATCTGCATTGTTGCATTTGCTTTTTGTGTAATATTGTGTTTCTTCTTCTTTTACATTTGCTTTTGGTGTAATTGTATATGTGTGCTTTCCGTTCATCGTGAAATAAATGTGCTTTATGTTGAACTGTTTTCCCGCTTCGCTTCGTCTTTTCCTTTATTGAATCTCCATCTTACTTCACGTAAAGGGTTGGTCGTGGGCTAAAACGCCCGATAATTAATCGAACCGTCGAGGCCGACGATAACACCGCTCGGTTATCCCGATAGTACGGAACGGGTCGCTTAAAGTGGCCCGTGTCCGAAGTCGACCTGCGGCGAGGTGCGATCGCCCGGTCTACCCTCCGTGTGGGTACTTAGGTAGGTCGAATTTGGCGAGCAACCCTATCCCACGCGGGGGCCGATTGGCACGATCGTGGTGAGGCCGAAAGGTCCACCCGTGACTAGTTCCCGGCGTTAGTCCGAGAGGGTCACGACGGGATTGTCCGTCCGGTGGGCGACGTGCCGCGATTCGAGTTACGTGGCCGCTCGCACGCCGGCGGGCGCGAATCCGCAACAATATATATATATATATATATATATATATATATATATATATATATATATATATATATATATATATATATATATATTGTTGTGGTTACCAAATTCGCAAACCACCATTCAGGTCCCTTAGGTGAGATAT
>NC_140972.1:45091223-45123723 GCF_056783735.1 Eptatretus burgeri
CCCCCCCTTTTTTTCCCTTTTTCCTCCAACTCCCCTATCCTTGTCATTCCCATTTTTTTATTTTCCTTTTCCATTTCTTCTTTTGAAATTATATCTTTCCCTCTCCCACAACCTCAAAGAATAAGTGACATTTACAGAAAAGTGGCAGATGTTTCATGATGTCCTTTGAGCTTTTTCCTCTTACTACACACATGAAGTCAAAGATGGTCACTCGATAGCATACAGTAGTTGTTTGATGTGCAGCCTGTGGCTACTGGTTGCATCATTTCTGGAAGCATGGCTGTGCCGATGATGCAGTACCCTTGTTGCCAATAAGCTGGTACTCATTTTGACAACCTCGGAAGGATGACAGGCTAAGAGAAACAGTGACCTGTGATGTTCAACATATTTCAACAGCATGATGGGCTCAAAATCAAGACCCATATATCTCAATATAGCCATCCATCCATCCATTGGGACCATGCTCTATGCAGAGCGTTGGTTCTGCCTCAGCAGTCTCCTGGCTATTGGGCACAATCCTGGACGGGTCGCCACTCCGACACAGGATACCAGCAAGCTGGTACTCATTTTGCTGACCTCAGAAGGATGACAGACCGAGTCAACCCCACCTGGTATGAATTCAGTCAACCCCACTGAGGATCCCAAGCCCACCACTCTCGCCATTAAGCCAACACCAGGCATACATCCACCATCATGGACTAGTGTCAAAGAGTTGTACAAGAGGTTGAAGGAGACTGGAAGTTGTCAGAAACAGAAAAGTACTGGTCGACCAAACACAAGTGTAGCAGACGTTGAACGAGTGCATGAATCATTTCAACAAAGTCCTAGAAAATCATTTTGACGCGCATCCAGAGAACTGGGACGACCAACTACCCCACCGCACACAGGATTATGTACAAACGGCTGAAGATTTATGCCTACAAGGTGCAGATTCTGCAGAAACTCAAACCAAATGACAGACTCACCTGCAAGGCGTTTGCCTTGTAAATGCTCAGTCGCATAGAGGATGAGAAAGATTACCTGAAAAAGGTCATGTTCACAGATGAAGTTTGCTTTCATGTATTGGGAAGGTCAACCAGCACATTGTGAGGATCTGGAGCTCTGAAAACCACCACATGGTCATTGAACACATACATGACAGTCCAAAGGTCGATGTGTGGTGTGGCCTTCTCCATGACCACTTGGTGGGTCCATTTTCCTTTGCGGAGGATACATTGACCTCAGCAATTTACATAAATATGTTGGAACGATTCGCCTTCCCATAGATTGAAGACCTGCAACCTGATATTTTTCAACAGGACAGTGCTCCACCTCATTGGGCCTTAGGCATTCGAGCCATCTTCAATGAAAAATTTCCAGGTCGCTGGATTGGCCAAAACGGACCAACCGCTTGGCACCCACAATCACCAGACATAACCCCCCTTGATATATATTTTTTTCTGTGGGGGTTTGTCAAAGATGTTGTCTACAACACCAAGGTGGCAAACCTACAGGATCTTCGTTCTCAGATCACAGCTGCGTGCGCACTGGTGAACACAAACATGCTGAGCCGAACATGGCAAGAACTCGTGTACCCCCTTGATGTCCTGCACATGACAAACAGAGCTCACATTGAAGTGTATTGATGCTATGCACAAGACTTTGAGTGTCTGTTTCATATAAATAAAAGGGTGTCATTATATCATTTGTGGTTCTAAATATATTAACAACCAACATTGTCTGGATCTTTTTGAAACGCCCTGTACAATCCAGAATTCATGGTTCTGTCAATGATAGCAAGCCGGCCATGTCCTGAGGTAGCAAAGCAGCTCCAAACCGTGATACTCCGACCACTATGCTTCACATTTGGTATGAGATTCTTATGTTGAATGAAGTGTTATGATTTTCGTCAAACATAACGTTTCTCATTTAAGCCAAAAAGTTCCACTTTCGGCTCACCTGTCCACAGAACATTCTTCCAATGGCCTTCTGGATCATCCAGGTGGTCTTTGGCAAACTTGAGATGGGTGGCAATGTTCTTGGAGAGCAGTGGTTTTCTCCTTGCTACCCTCCCATGCACTCTATTCTTGTTCAGTGTTTTCCTGATGATGGACTCATGAACACTGACAGCCAATGCAAGAGAGGCCTGCAGATCCTTAGATGTTATCCTGGGGTTCTTTGTGACCTTGAATATTGTACGCCTTGCTCTTGGAATGATTTTCGTTGGATGACCACTCCTGGAAAGAGTAACAATGGTGTTGAATTTTCGCCATTTGTACACTATCTGCCTGACAGTGTATTGGTGAAGCCCAGCACCTTTGAAATTGTTTTGTAACTCCTACCACACTGATGAACATCGACTACTCTTTTTCTGAGATCCTCAGAAATCTGTTTTTATCAGGGCATGACATGCTTCCTCAAACCTTTGTGGTGAAGACCAGACTCTGATGGTGACGAACAAAGCTTGCTTTTCATGTTGGGCAGGGCCACCCAAACTCACCGCTAATCATCATCCCATTGCTTGAAAAACCTGACTGTAATTACCTGCTTGGTGCAGCTGATTGACCTTGAGGTTCACATAGTTTTTCCGACGAAAAAAATTGAATGTTGGATCATTTTGGTCAAAAATAAATGAAAAAGTAGATTTTCTTTTGTGTGTGTGTGCTATTTGTTTAATCAGGTCCTCTTATCTATTATTAGGACTTAGATGAAGATCTGATCACATTTTAGGTCAAATTTATGCAGAAATATAGAAGATTCGAAAGGGTTCACATTTCTCACCGCTGTAGGTCCACCCCAAGCGTTTTGCTCTCGTGCAGCAAGGTGAGGTAAAATGAAGATTGGGCAGTCTCATCAAAGAATGAAACCTCCAAACTATTTTTAGTGGCACTGCTGTCCCTCAAGAGATATTTGGCGGTTATATTCTTATTATTATTCTTATTCTTATTCTTATTCTTATTCTTATTCTTATTCTTCTTCTTCTCTTTTTTTTTATTCAATGGAATGAAAATTCTGATATTTTGGTTTTTGCTTTGTCATCAGTAGTAGTTTAACAATACAGCAATAATTGTAGCATTTGATTAAATAATGCTGATGCAGTAGTCCTTTTTTTATGCCTCCGGTGGCTTTATGTTTTCGGGTTGTCCGTAGTACATATGTATGTGGTGGGGGGAATTGATGACATCACCAGTCATGTGGTTCGATAGCCATTTTTTTTTTAAGGTAAAAAAGACCTTCAAAAATCTTCCCCGAAGCGGCTGACCAGATTGAGGCAAAACTTTTACAGGTATGATCACCTATCCATAAGGAACAAAAAGTTCTCCACCTATGACATCATCGATCACATGCTTTGGCAGCCATATTGGATTTACCCTAAAACCTATAAAAAAAAATCTTCTCCAGAACGGCTTAATAGATCGAGGGGAAACTTCACCCACATGTTCCTCAAGTCTTGGGGATACCAGGGTGTTCAAGAATAATGAATAGGTCACATGGCCTGTCAGCCATATTGGTTTGAACGAAAATCTTTTAAAAATTGATTCTCTTGAACCGCTTCATTAATCTACATGAAGTGTCAGAGTTATGATGTAGTAGTCATGGGGAATATACGTTTTAACTTTAAACCTGATAAGACGCATGGTTTGGCAGCCAGAATTATTTAATATTTTGAATCTGGGTTCAGGAATTTAAATCAAACTTAGTGCAAGTACCAAGTACAATCAAACTTGGTACAAGTACCAACTTGATACAACAAGCTTTCCTGGGAAAGCCACATTTCCAACCTGGCCTCCAAAGCCAATCACCGAATGGGAATCCTCTGTCATGCAAAGTCCTTCTTCAGCCCACCTGAGCTCCTGACCACATACAAAGCTTTCATCCACAGCCTGATGGAGTACTGTTCTCCTCTCTGGGCTGGTGCTCCTGCCTCCCACCTTTCTCAGCTTCACGCTGTGGAAACCATGGCATTTCGGATCATTGGCAACTCCCGCAATGAGGCTGAGTCTTTGGGCCTGTCATTGCAGAGAGGCCTCTCATTGCCTCTCATTGCAGCAGATCGGTGGTCTTTCTCTCTTCTACCGTCTCCTCTCCGGTCTCGCCCCCCCCCCTGCTGTGTCTGCGATTTGTCCCCACCATATTTCCGCAGGGCGCTCAAGGTCCGCCAACAACCCCCTTCTGGTAAAACTACCAAAATCACGAATCACTGCTCACCTTCACTCTTTCATTCCTCTTTTTTTCCCGCCTTTGGAATAAACTGCCACACTGTTGAATCCCATTCTTCCATCCAGGCCTTCAAAACAGCTGTTCACCGCCACCTCTTATCGTCCACCATCCAAATCCTCGATCTTTTCTACCCCCGTTAATCCACCCCAAACCCACCTCCTTCAAATTCCCTGCTTTCCTTCCTGAAAGTCCCTGTAATGTCCATCTTGTATACCCTGTGTTCCCCCATCCCATCCTTCTCCCTTCCACAGATCTCTTAATGTGTCTGTTCCCCACTGTTTTGTCCTTCCCACTCCCACCCCTCTTGTCTCATGCCCCCCCCCCTTGCTGTGCGTTGTATGTTAGCCTCATACGAGCCTCGATAAGTTATACAAAAAAAAGTATGAAGAATGATGTAATAATATGGGCGGAGGCATATCTGGTGACGTCGCGACCTTGAAGAGTGCCCTTCTATTTTGTAATCATTTTTGTTTTTGTTGAGTGCAGGTGCAAATGTCCAGCTGTTCGCTATGCCAGACATGCAAATGTTTGGCTTACGATGAGCAGATAATGGCCGGTTGGTCCGCTGACGACTCAAACCTCAACACGTCTTGCCCTTGCTGTGGTGTCTCCTTTGTTCCAGAAATCACTGCACAAATTTCTAAGATCCAAGGCCCTGAGAGGTATGACCTAGAAGTAGAACTTCATTACATTCAAACAAGATTATTCATTTGTTAATCTTTAAATTAATGGACAAGGTCGTTGGATCTTTGGATGGGCATGGAGCAAGAATACTATTCTCCTTTATAGTTGAATATTTGTATGGCAATGTGTCATTTAGTGCTCGCAATTTATTTTTTTATGGAGGTCAGCAATACTACTCCATCCATCCATTGGGACCATACTCTGTACAGCATGTCAGTGCTGCCAAACCAGTCTCCTGGGCTATTGGGCACAATCCTGGACGGGTCACCACTCTGACACAGGATACTCGAATGTCTCAGTCAACCCAGCAAGCTGGTACTCATTTTGCCGACCTCGGAAGGATGACAGGCTGAGTCAACGCCACATGATATTAATTAAACGGCCGAGTGGGATTTGAACTCAGGACCCTAAGATCCCAAGTCTTCCAGCCTAACCATTAAGCCAACATGAGGCATGCGCAATACTACTGCATGGCCTGAAGCCACCGTTTAGACATAACCATCTGAAGATCTGAAAGCGACTGTTGCAGAGGAAAAAAAAACATAAAATAGGTTTTGAGTTTACTTTATTAACTAAGAGGTAAAACATTTTGGACAGGGAGTTTTCTCGAGTCTCATTCTTACAAAACGTTTTCAATTCTAACATTACTACTTGGCCAAATTAGTCCGGATGTCAAACACAATTTTTCAAGATGACCTTGCATTAGGGGTCCGCACAATGTTTTTCTGCATTTTTGTGATCACCAGACCATCTGAATGAATATTCCGATTGATGCCCCTCTGGCACCCTTGAGCATTTTTGTAGAAACCCATTATTATGCAAATTTGTGGTGGCCATTGTCAAAATTACTATTTTTCTTAATATCTCCAAAAGTAAGCATCCAAATAGCCTGGTTGAGGTGTCTACACCCATGTTTTTAGGGTCACTGGTCATGATAAACCTACTTACAATTTAATAACATTTAAATTTTGCTCATGAATATGCAAATTAGCAGTCACCATTATCAAAATAACAATTTTTCTTAATATCTCCAGAAGTGAGCATCCAAACAGCCTGGTTGAGGTGTCCAAACCCATGTTTTTAGGGTCACTGGTCATGATAAACCCACTTACAATTTGATAACATTGAAATTTAGCTCATTAATATGCAAATTAGCAGTCGCCATTATTGAAAATGTAGATAAATAGACATATAGATAGAAAAAAAAAACACTTCAGTCTTTGTGAATATGGATCACTTTATTATTCATACAGATTCAACAATTCGACAGTATGCAATGAAAGCAGCTAACAACATGAACAAAAGAAGACATTCTTGTGTAAATCAAATGTTCATATATATAACAGGTTTGTAAACCTTATGAAGGCTACTTCAGTGCTTTGTGTCTCATTCAGTGTCAGAGTCATCATCAAGGGCAAATGCAGCAGCTGTCTTGGTGCGCTCATTCCTGCTGCCAGTATCTCCATGGCACGTACAGAAAACTGTGCATGGTAACTTGGCTGCTGTGCAGCAGCATTGAGCTGTGTAGCATTGCTCGTCTGAGGAACATCCACATCATATTAGCGCCAAGATCTCTGGTGGTGCAAGAGCGACGTTGGGCGGCTGCATAATTGGAAGTAATGATCTTGATGCCTCATCACGTTTCCATCCGTACTGAGTGGGATCCAGAGGTGGTGGCTGCAGCTCAGCAGCTGACTTCCACATTGCTGTCTGGATATGAGTGCGTCGCACGTTTTGTTCAAAGGACTCTGTAGTTGGTGGCAGAGCCTTTAGGTCTGGTGCTTTGATGGCATTTGGTTTCACCATCTTCATAGACCACACCTCTTTGCGAACATCAGACATGTTGCTTCTCTACTTGCTACCACAGCAAACAGCCATGAATACAGTGGCTTCGGCAATGACATCGTCAATAGATGCATCCACATTCCCAAGTTTTTGAAGTGAATGGCCTGCTGCGAGTGTCTTCTTGCCAGTCAGTTTACATCTACCATACATCTGGGCAACGGTGTCGCAACCTGTCAGTGCGTGTAAAGCTAGTAGGTCTTGCACCATCCTGGCATGTTTTTTGGCAGTGGCCTCAATGTCGATCAACGATCGGCCAGGACATGTTGCTTCCATTTTTAAGCAGCATTGCAGATGAAGTTCTGCGAAGTGATACACAAGCAAGATGAACACATCAGTATCATCACAGATGTCTGTGATGCATTTTGCACCATCTTTGGCAACTTTAGCGACTTGCTGAATCATGATGACATCTGCCTCCTCATTCGTCGTCTTCAAATCAGTGCGACACCTTTGGGCTCCGTGGTGTATTTCCACTGGGGTAGACTCCTGTCCCGTAATGACGAGCCTGTGTTGGCTCTGCTTCCTCTGTTTACTGACGTCAATCATATTCTAGCAAATCAGTTCTATCAGCTGAACTTTGTTCTCAGTTACTGACAGAACCACCAGCTGTGGAGGCAGTTTTGTCTGGTGGTTCAACCTGTGGCGCTTGCTCGCTTGCTGCCCAGCTCTTGCTAATCTTGTTCCACTCTTGATGCTGAAATCATGATATCTGTCAAATACCAGATATACATCTGATTTGTCCACCTTTGCCATGATGTAGCTTGTGAAGTTGTCAACAAAGTCTTGCACAATTCCCCTGTTTGGCCAATGAATAACCCAGAGGATTGCACAACCATCTAAGATGGTGACTTCAGGTTGTGGACCCAGTCTTGTTGAGATTTCCACTTGGAGATTCTTCTTCAATGTCGACTTGGTCTTTGCTATTCTCATCTCCCCCTTTTCATTGAACATTGATGTTGGCACAGGTGCAAGCTCGTACTCTAAGATGTCACATAGTTTGACGTTTCGACTTTGTTGGAGTCCCATGACACTGGAGTAGATGAGATTTAGTTCACAAACCTCAGTAGATCCCACACGCATGACTTTCCGTGTCACTGCCATAGTTATGACTTGTTTGGATAAGGGAGTGTTGAATCCTGCTGGCCAGCTTTCTTCATACGAATGCATCTGTGCTCGGCCAATGTCAACTGCCCTTGGCGCGTTCACCTTCTCCGGTCCAAGTGTTATGCTAATTTGCATATTAATGAGCTAAATTTTAATGTTATCAAATTGTAAGTGGGTTTATCATGATTGGTGACCCTAAAAACATGGGTTTGAACACCTCAATCAGGCTGTTTGGATGCTTACTTCTGGAGATATTAAGAAAAATTGTTATTTTGATAATGGCGACTGCTAATTTGCATATTAATGAGTTAAATTTAAATGTTATTAAATTTTAAGTGGGTTTATCATGACCAGTGACCCTAAAAACATGGGTTTGGACACCTCAACCAGGCTATATGGATGCTTACTTTTGGAGATATTAATAAAAATAGTAATTTCTACAATGGTCACCGCTAATTTGCATATTAATGGGTTTCTACAAAAATGCTCAAGGGTGCCAGAGTGGCATCAATCGGAATATTCATTCAGATGGTCTGGTGATCACAAAAATGCAGAAAAACATTGTGCGGACCCTAATGCACGCTTTTCTGACCAACACTCAGACTAAATGGCATCAGCTCACATGCCCTAAAAACCTGCTCTGCTGCTCTTGCTCATCCTCTCTGCCCTTTTCACCATATCATTTGCCCTGGGTCATCTTCCATCTGCTTGGAAATCAGCCAACATCTCACTGCATTACATAAAAAGTCCAAAAGCCAATCCTCTTAACTGCAGACCTATTATCTTACTTCCAATAGTCAGCGAAGTCAGGGAATCCATCATCACACCTAAAATCATTCCTGTTCTCCAATGACCTCATCTCAGATCATCAATTCAGATTCAGACCAGGTCACTTTACCTTGAACATGCTGCTTCAACTCTTCCAACATGGATGGAGGCCCTCAATGTCAGACATGAGATCAGGACAGTGTCTCTGGACATATTTTGTGCTTTTGATAGAGCCTGGCATCCTGCCTTACCCCAAACCCTCTGCCTGTGGCATTCAAGCCCAACTCCACACATGGCTTACTGACTTTGACTCTCATAGCCTAAATGTGGCTCTCAACAGAACCCTTTCATCTTCTCTCCCTGTCAAGGTGAGTGCCCCAAGGCAGTGTTCTGGCCCAGTCCTATTCCTGCTCTCCATCAAAGATTTCTCTAACTCTCTGGAAAATCCTCTTTTTCTATTTGATGATGACTCCACCCTCAGCTGTGACATGCCTCATCCTTCAGGCAGGAAAACTGCAGCCTCTTCCCACTCTCTTCAGACCTTGACATAATCACAAGCTGGTTAAACACTTTTATTCTGTATTTTAATCCTGACAAATCTCACATTCTTACTATCTCTCTCTGAAAGGACCGTTTGGCAAACACTTCCACATACTTTCTCAACAACCCTCTGAAAGAGGTTCAGTCACTCAAACTATTGGGTCTCACACTCAGCCATGATCTCTTTTGGGTGGGCCACATTTCAAAATTGGCCTCCATAGCCAGATGCCAACCGGGGGGGGGGGGGGATCCTCTGTTGTAGAGAGCACTTCCTTGGCACACCTGAACTCCTATTCACCTACAAGGCTTTCATCTGCAGCTTGATGTAGTACTGCCCTCCCCACTGGGCTGGCTCCCCTGCCTCACATCTTTCTCAGCTTGAAGCCATGGAAACCAAGGCCTTCAAGGTTATTGGAATCTCCCGCGATGAAACTGAGTCTATATTGGCCGATCACTTAACCAATGCAGACAAGTCGATGGTCTCTCTTTCTTCCACCACCTCCTTTCTGGTCTTGCACCATTTGCTCTTCATGTGCTTCACTCCCCCCCCCCCCCATGTAAATGCATGGCTCAACCAGCCCCACCATAATTCCCCTTCTGGTGAAACTACCTAAGTCCAGGATCACAGCTCACCTCCACTCATTCGTTCCTCTTTTTCCCCATCTGTAGAATCAACTTCCACATTCTCTTTGATCTCGTTCTTCACTCTAGGTCTTCAAGACTGTTCACCTCCATCACAGATCGTCCTCAATCCAAAACCTTGATCTTTTCTACCCTTGTTAACCCCACACCAATCCCTCCTTCAAAATTTCCAGTTTTCCTTCCTGAGAGTTTCCCTCTGTATCCATAATGTCCATCCCATGCATCCTCTCCTGCCCCTCATCCCTCCCCACATCCATTGCTTGTCCAAGTCTGCCTCTATATTTGCCTTCAACTCTGCTGTTTGTACTTCCCCCCCTCTCTCTCTCTCTGCTGTTCCTGTTGTCCTGTTGTGTCCTGATCCGTTCAGTGTACAAGTACTAGCTCTTCCAGAAGCCTTGACGATGTATACAAAAAGAACATTGCGTTCACTCATCTATAATCAACGGTGTGGGGTATTTGAAGCCGGTAGTTCAGGTCTTCTTTTTGTACTCCCAAAAGTGGAAAGGCTAACCCTTTCTATGACACTTTCTATATATTCTATTCAAGCTATGACACTTCCCAGACGCAAAGACACTGATTTGTTTATTTTGTACACCGCTCCCTCCCAATTCCAACTCCATGTGCTGCACAACGGTATCGCCGGGTGCCGAAGGCGGCCCAGCAATGACACGTGCTGGAGGATTTGTTATTATTTACGAAATCTAAAGATTTCGTAAGTATATTGATGACTTCCGCCGTGTGTGTGTGTGTGTGTGTGTGTGTGTGTGTGTGTGTGTGTGTGTGTGTGTGTGTGTGTGTGTGTGTGTGTGTGTGTGTGTGTGTGTGTGTGTGTGTGTGTGTGTGTGTGTGTGTGTGTGTGTGTGTGTGTGTGTGTGTGTGTGTGTGTGTGTGTAGGCACGATAACTCGAGAACGGAAGAAGCTACCAATGTCAAATTACACCACGTGATTCAGGAGGGTGATGGCAAGTGCTGATTAGATTTTGGTCAAAATTGGTCAAAGGTCAAGGTCACAGTGAGGGCAAACATTCGATATTTGATGGTTTGGTACAGAATCATCGTAGAAACTTCTGGTTTGCGTCGCTACCTTCTCTCGAGACAGCTTTTATTAGACAAGGTCAGAGGTCAAGTTGACGATTTCGTAAGTACCAGTCTATGACTGCGTGTTACTTACGAAATCTAAAGATTTCGTAAGTATATTGATGACTTCCGTTTCTGTTTGTTTGTTTGTTTGTTTGTTTGTTGGCACGATAACTCGAGAATGGAAGAAGCTACCAATGTCAACTTAGACCACGTGATTCAGGAGGGTGATGGCTAGTGCTGATTAGATTTTGGTCAAAATCGGTCAAAGGTCAAGGTCACAGCAAGGTCAAATATTCGATTTTTGATGGTTTGGTACAGATAACTCGAAAACGGAAGAAGCTACCAATGTCAAATTACACCACGTGATTCAGGACGGTGGTGGCGAGCACTTATTAGATTTTGGTCAAAGGTCAAGGTCACAGTGAGGTCAAACATCCAAAACATTCGATTTTTGATGGTTTAGTACAGAATCATCTTAGAAACTTCTGGTTTGCGTCGCTACGTTTTCTCGATACAGCTTTTATTAGACAAGGTCAGTGGTCAAGTTGACGATTTCGTAAGTACCAGTCTATGACTGCTTGTTTGTTTGTTTGTTTTTAGGCACGATAACTCGAGAACGGAAGAAGCCACCAATGTCAAATTACACCAGGTGATTCAGGAGAGTGATGGCTTTTGCTGATAAGATTTTGGTCAAAATCGGTCAAAGGTCAAGGTCACAGTGAGGTCAAACATAATTCCGTAAATTAATGTGGAGAAATGGAGTATTTTTGCTTCGCTCGACGTTACGAGTTCGTTTTAACTTCGATTTTAATTTTGTCTTCGGTTTTTGCGATCGCTTCGGACGCTTAAAACTCGGTTGTCGAAATTCTCGTAAAAATCGGATGTTTTGGAGACGTTTTAAGATTGTATAAAAAATATTTCACTTGACGCGTCACGGGTCGTCCCATGATGCAGTGCGCTCGAGCAGACGCGTCGTTGAGTTATGTTAAGGTATATTTGCGTGGAGAAATGGAGATTTTTGCTTTGGTCGACGTTACGATTTTTGATGGTTTGATACAGATTCATCGTAGAAACTTCTGGTTTGCGTCGCTACCTTCTTTCGAGACAGCTTTTATTAGACAAGGTCAGAGGTCAAGTTGACGATTTCATAAGTACCAGTCTATGTTTGTTTGTTACTTACGAAATCTAAAGATTTCGTAAGTATATTGATGACTTCCATTTCTGTTTGTTTGTTACTTACGAAATCTAAAGATTTCTTAAGTACATTGATGCCTTCCATTACTCTTTGTTTGTTTGTTTGTTTGTTTTTTAGTTTGTTTGTAGGCACGATAACTCGAGAACGGAAGAAGCTACCAATGTCAAATTACACCATGTGATTCAGGAGGCTGATGGCTAGTGCTGATTAGATTTTGGTCAAAATCTGTCAAAGGTCAAGGTCACCGTGAGGTCAAACATCCAAAAAATGATAACTCGAGAACGGAAGAAGCTTCCAATGTCAAATTACACCACGTGATTCAGGAGGGTGGTGCCTAGCGCTGATTAGATTTTGGTCAAAATCGGTCAAAGGTCAAGGTCACAGTGAGGTCAAACATCCAAAACATTTGATTTTTGATGGTTTGGTACAGAATCGTTGGAGAAATTTCTGGTTTGTGTCGCTACCTTCTCAAAAGACAGCTTTTATTAGACAAGGTCAGAGGTCAAGTTGACGATTTCGTAATGACCAGTCTATGACTGCTTGTTTGTTTGTTTGTTTGTTTGTAGGCATGATAACTCGAGAATGGAAGAAGCTACCAATGTCAAATTACACCACATGATTCAGGAGGGTGATGGCTCATGCTGATTAGATTTTGGTCAAAATCGGTCAAAGGTCAAGGTCACAGTGAGGTCAAATATTCGATTTTTGATGGTTTGGTACAGATAACTCGAGAACGGAAGAAGCTACCAATGTCAAATTACATCACGTGATTCAGGAGGGTGATGGCTAGTGCTGATTAGATTTTGGTCAAAATCGATCAAAGGTCAAGGTCACGGTGAGGTCAAATATTCGATTTTTGATGGTTTGGTACAGATAACTCTAGAAAGGAAGAAACTACTAATGTCAAATTACACCACGTGATTCAGGAGCGTGATGGCTAGCGCTGATTAGATTTTGTTCAAAATCGGTCAAAGGTCAAGGTCACAGTGAGGTCAAACATCCAAAACATTTGATTTTTGATGGTTTGGAACAGAATCATCGTAGAAACTTCTGGTTTGCGTCGCTACCTTATCTCGAGACAGCTTTTATGAGACAAGGTCAGAGGTCAAGTTGACAATTTCGTAAGTACCAGTCTATGACTGCTTGTTAGTTTGTTTGTTTGTTTGTAGGCACGATAACTCGAGAACGGAAGAAGCTTCCAATGTCAAATTACACCACGTGATTCAGGAGGGTGATGGCTAGTGCTGCTTAGATTTTGGTCAAAATCGGTCAAAGGTCAAGGTCACAGTGAGGTCAAATATTCGATTTTTGATGGTTTGGTACAGATAACTCGAGAATGGAAGAAGCCACCAATGTCAAATTACACCAGGTGATTCAGGAGGGTGATTGCTAGTGCTGATTAGATTTTGGTCAAAATCGGTCAAAGGTCAAGGTCACAGTGAGGTCAAACATCCAAAAAATGATAACTCGAGAACGGAAGAAGCTACCAATGTCAAATTACACCACATGATTCAGGAGGGTGGTGGCTAGCGCTGATTAGATTTTGGTCAAAATCGGTCAAAGGTCAAGGTCACAGTGATGTCAAACATCCAAAACATTCGATTTTTGATGGTTTGGTACAGAATCGTCGTAGAAACTTCTGGTTTGCGTCGCTGCCTTCTCTTGAGACAGCTTTTATTCGACAAGGTCAGCGGTCAAGTTGACAATTTCGTAAGTACCATTCTCTGACTGCTTGTTTATTTATTTATTTGGCATGGGGCGGCGTACGTTGAATGTACCTCTACTTGTTCATGTTATTCATTTCTTTTTGCCAACTCAGTATTTCAAGCATTGTCTCAGTGGTAAGAATTTTTGACTTTGTGCAATACCGAAAGAATATCCATTTTTGTTGTTTGTCATACAAATCTTCTTGAATGTAAGTGTCGGCCAACTTCTTCGACAGACGAATTAAACAACGGAATTTTCTTGACTGAAATAGGGTTAGAGTATATTGACTGCCATGGGAAGAGAGGGTGCATCTGACGTTTTGAGCATTGGTCCTTGGTTAGAGGAAAAAGTTATCAGGCATTCGCCATACATCAGAGCAAAAGGTTATTCAGCGTTGACCTTTGATGGAGTTAAATCGGTTTGGCCTGTATCAGAGGTTTTTCTCTGATGAAGGGCTGATGCTCACCGTCAGCCACTCCTCATTAGTCCTTGTCAGAGAAAAACCTTCCATGATGGTTAACATAGTCATCAGATTCCTGTTGATAAAAGATGTTATTTTAAAATACTGTTCCCTTTGTGAATGTGATGTTTATTCTTCTGAAATTGCTGCCCACAAACTCATCTGCCCAACATATAGAAAGACATGCAGACTAAATTAGATGAGTATTCATTGATTTAGTTTGCCTAATTTCGACCAATTCTACCCCCCCCCACCCTTTTCCCCTTCCTCACTCTCACAATTTCCTTTGACAATGAAAAATTTCCTTTCTTAACTCTGCTCAATTTGAATAGGGCTGTTGTACCTGATTATCAAATGGAACTCAACCATGATAGCAAATTAGTCATAAGGTTTTGAATCATAAGTCACAAGCCACACTATTTTGTTCTGGATGTCATTCACTCTGTCATCAAAGGACCCTTTTTATTATTATGTTCTGGATCTAAGGTTCGTAGTGGAGCTGCCGCCACTACGCATTGATATACAGACAAATACACAAAACACTACACAGGACTGTTGATTGACACAAACACAGCCACTGAGATTGGGGGAAGTGCCGTCACTTCCTGGGTCACTCCAGGTACCAGCGACATCGCAACAATGGCATCGCCTTTCTCATTGCACTCAGTGGGGCATTCCCTCAGGAGGAACCTCCTCCTCCCCATGGACATCTACCCATGAGGATAATCCATGCTCTTATCCTTTCAACTGCTGAGTGTCAAACAGGGAATCAGCACGTACCATTTTTAGTCTTTGGTATGGCTTGGACTGGGTTTGAAACGCTGACCTCCCAGGCTTGAACATACGCTCTGGCCATATTACACCACCATTACACCACTCTTTACATCACCCAATCATTACACCATTATTTTTGCCATAGGATCTTTGGTACTTGGTGTAGTTATTTAACCTCATATATATGCAACGTGTGCTGCATCTGCTAATGTCATGCAAGTGACACTTTCACCATTTAGCTTGTACGTGTAATACAGATCTTTCTCATCCCCCTCTCATGGTCAGGAGTTTCAATGACCAATCATTGCTACCTACCTCCAACAATGTGGTTATTGGTTGTTAAAAACAAATTAACAACACAGCAAATTCCTACCAGTCAAGTAAACATGCAGGTTGAGAGAGTTGTATACCAATTATATCAATTTAAAGTTTGTTTTTTCTTATATCATGCTCACTGCTTGCTCTGACAGTTCATTTTGGGATCATCATCGGGATTATGCGGACCAAGCAAGAGGTCATCTTGTAGTGCCTCTTTCTTCAGCACTTACTCGCAGTGCGAGCACCAACAGTCCCCTTGGTGGCAGCACCTCACAAGAAGCCTGTTTGCCAAAGCACGTGGCACAGCTCCATGCCATTCCCACACGAAGTTTGCCAAATCTATTCATGAAGAGCCAGGTACCAGCATGGTACAACTTATTATTTTGTACATCTTATGAGTGTTGCTCCAACCTATTCATTTCTATTTCTGCAATGGTATGCTGTGCTCCCCACAGAACAACACACAGGGAGTTGGTGATGGGGCTCGTGTCAAGACAAGTGAACACCATTGCAGGGGAACAAATATCGAGCTTTTGGAAGCCACACCTATCACTGTGCCCTACCTTTCACCTCTCGTATTGCACAAGCAACTGGAACGACTGGTTGATCATGAGGGTGATGGTGCTGTGGCTTCAGAAACGCTGCTCGCCCTGCATCCCATCCTCTTCTGGAACCTTCTTTGGTATTTCAAGCGTCTTGACCTACCCAGCCATTTACCGGCCTTACTTCTGTCAGTTCTTCCAAGGCCTTCACAATCGCTGGTAAGGCTTAACTAATGTTCTGAGCTATGTGTACGTTTTGACGTCGTGCAGCTGTACAATATCACATGTTCGTATGAGGTCAACCCCATGGGGGCATATTGACATCTGTATATCTGTAAGTCTGTGGCTTGCTAGAACATGTGGATTGAGAGGGGAATGATGTGTCGAGCAAACTTTCTCAGTGGGTGAAATCGCATCACCACATTGAAATCTTTGGGGAATTTTGCATTCTAAATTTACACAAAGCACATTTGCTTCTTCTGCTGATTACTTGACCAAAGTCTCAGAAGTTGTGGATTGCTTTTGCAAAAGTGCATTTGCAAACCAAGGGAAATGATGATCCAGGAAGCTCTAACATGGTAACTATTGGCAATCATTGTTTTTAAATTTGCTTTGTAGCTGATGATAACCCTGTGCAAGTGGAGCAGTCCATTTCATACATTTTATATCCATTTTATCACAGTCACTATTCTTCGTGGTACGATTATTACAGATCGATCCAACATTCAGTTTATACACCATATATGAACTTGAACTGCTCAAAATTAAAATGGTAATGTAAGAATGGACAAAAATATTCAATCGAAGTGTTGGTATGGCAATAGTTATCCCATTTTAAAGCACTTATTATCGAAGAGTGGGTTGACAGGGTGGCCTAGAGGTACGCACACTCACCTCTCAGCCTTTAACGTGCCTGGGTTTGCATCCCGACCCAGCTATAAACTGTCATCCCGGTGTTTCACAGGCAGGGTGATTCATCAATGTGTGTGCTGTCCCTCAGATGGACGTTAAACGGGCTTCCCATCTGCCGGCATTAGTTGATGGATGTTAAAGATCCTACAGAGTCCCAAGCAAAGAGTAGGTGAGCTATCACCAATACCATGAACAAATTACAAATTCCCGCCCTCACCAACAAGGGGCATTGCATCAGCAGCACAGCTGTGCCTTCAGCCTATGATGCTATCCCACAGCCTTGTGCTACATTCGAACTAAGAAGTATTGAATAGTGCATTACAAGCACAACAGCTTTCTTTCCTTACTTTGCAAACACAGTAGTGCTCCACTTGATGTCTGTCTGCAAATTTTAGACGCCGCTCCCTCGTGCACCTGGACACCAATTTCCTCGCAAGACAGATGACGGAACATCCTCTAATGAATGCGTGGGTTCTAGCCTCTTATTTTCGGCAGGTGTTTTGCAAGCGGAGCAATAGCATTTATCTTTTGACCATTATGGTGGAATCTTTAACATCCACAATGTGAATACTGGCAAGACAGCTGGCTTTGTCTCCATCCAAAGGAGGAAATGGTCCGAGATGCAGCACCCCCTGCTGGTATTGTGCCAGAATGACAGTTTTAGTTGAATTTCACTGGATGAGTGAAGACATCCAGTACCAGACGACGAGATACGAGTATGCCACCAACTGAGCTATCCTTCCTTCTTGTGACCAACCCTCATCCTTCCATAGAGACATCCTACCCAAGTGTTAACTAGGCTCGACTCTGCTTTGCTTCAAACATCAGATGGAATTTGTTGCATTCAAGGCAATAAGTTGTCGAATAAAACCCGTTCATTCATATGCTAGATTGTGCTCATCAAACTCATGAAAAGAAAAAGAAAAAAACGTCTGTGTGTTAGAAGATTTTAACAAACCTCCCTGAGCTTGTCTTTATCTACACCAGGTAAACTCGTACTGACTTTCTCTCTCTCTCTCGTCTCTCTCTCTCTCTCTGGTGTCTCTCTCTTTTTCTCTCTCTTTCTCTCTCTCTCTCTCTCTCTCTCTCTCTCTCTCTCTCTCTCTCTCTCTCTCTCTCTCTCTCTCTCTCTCTCTTTCTCTCTTGTTTTTCAGGAGTCTCGGAGTTTGTCCAGTCAGGACAGCAAACGGGTTTTGGTGCGGACAATGTGGGATAACCCTCAGTTTGAGCAGGAGCCTGGACCTTCCCTCTACTTGTTGTGGAGAACCTTAGGTAGGGGTCATTCATCTTTTATTGTAATAGCAATATGATAAACTTTGTATGTCCACCTGAGAGCATGCTGCATGTCACACTTTTGAGGTGTGACTGTGTTTCATTGGTTACACATTTGAGGTTCATTAATTTTGTATCCAGCCTATGGCTGCTGGTTCGATCATTGCTGCAAGCATGGCTGTGCCACTGGTACAGTGCGCCCTGTAGGTTAGGGCAGGAATTTGTAATTTGTTCATGGTGTTGGCGATGGCTCACCTCCTCTGCATGGACACCGTACGATCTTCAACGTCCACCAAGTGATGCCGGCATATTGGACGCCCAGTATAACGTCCATCCGAAGGACGGCACACACATTGATGAATCACCCTGCCTGTGAAATATCAGGATGACAGTTTCTTGCTGGCCTGAGATTCAAACACAGGCTTGACAGCTTAGAGGTGAGTGTGCGTACATCTAGGCCATCCTGCCAGTCCATATTTTAGGTGTTGGTTTTATCTTTAAGGTTTAAGAGTTGATGGAAAACATCGAAGGTTTTACATCGGTTGCCATTTCCTGCAACAAGCCATCTTTCAAAGATGTTGAGCCAACACTTATATGTCCGTCACTTTAATTGTACACGTTTTATTCCAGGGTTTGTTATATTTGGAGGTTCCTCAAGTGAGCTGCGAATGTGACCTCATTCAAGGAGGCTTAGAGAATCGAACTGAGTCTTGACACTCTCAGTCCAAGTTATTGATCGTCAGCTTGCGGCATAGTTGTTATGCTCGACTTTGTTGCCAACTTATGAGCCCTTCCCCTTCATTGTTGGCCTAAATCAGGATTGCAACTGACTTGGAGCAAGATTTACATACCCGTTTTCCTGTATTGACTTATTTTCCAGAATAATGCAAAGCAGGTTATCAGATGAGTAAGGAAGTGAATATTTGATATGGCAAATAATTAATCTTCGGTGTAGAAATAAAATAAGGAAAAGTTGGCAAGAGCGTGAGACCAAACATTTTGCTAATATGTTTTTTTTCATGTAAAAAAAATGTATGTGATTCAAAATGTATGAATAAGATGGAGTAATTCAACAAATGCCAAGGTTTTTAGCTTTCAACTGTATTTGTAAAAAAAAATTTGATAATTAGATATTGTTGCATGGGTGGAGGGGGTGGGGAGAGTTCTTGTCCCTGGCCACGTTGGGCGATGCTCCAATGCCTGAGCTGTTGAGGAAAACATCATGCTGGGTCTTACAAAGATATTGGCCCCTTCATTCCTACTATCCCATTAGTGGGGAAAGAAAGCCTGTCCATGCATTCAATAAACACAATTTTTGATATACTGTACAGCAGTCGTGATAAGCACAGAAGTTAAGAAGTTTATTATTATCCCCACGCTTTAAAAAAACAGAGGAATATTTATTGTAACCCTCTCCGTCTATCACGCGATGTCCTCCTAAACGGTTGTGCATAAATTCACCAAACTTGGTACTTATGATCACCACATGGCAAGAAGGTGAGAGCGGTATTGTTTTTGTCCATGACCCCTAGGGACCTGTGCAGGGTCAAAAGAACAAATACCAAAAAATGCAATTATGGGCATATTTTGATGCATTTTTAAATGAAACTTTGTACAGCAATCAACATTGATGGATGCATGAAATAGTTAACTATTTATTTTCTTATTTGACCCCTGGTTCATGCCCCACAAGGTGGGGACTTAGGGTCACAGGGATAAAAAGAGGAAGATAAATTCTTTACTCAAAAGTTGATATTGGGTCATTCCTGGTGGAACTTTTTGCCATCTTTCAACTTTGCTTTAGGAGGGAAGCATGGGGATTTGCGATGGTGTGCCATCGACTTCTCTCTCGTTAACAGATAATATTCCTCCGAAGGGCACACTTTCTGATGCAACCAAACACCATACCCTTACCTCTTGCCTCAAGTCATCTTTACTCAGAGCGTGAGGGATGCAAAATGGGAGCAAACGACCATAGAAACTGCAGAGGAGAGGTCAATAAAATAAGAAGTGACGAGACTGCTCAGTGAGTGAGTCGCACAGTGTGTGTAACTTGTCAATCTACATGGAGGCATGCCGTTGGGTTTTGCTTTGGTCCCTTTGATCGCCTCTGTCCAAATGAGATTGTTGTTGTCTCTATTTGGTTTGTTTCTCATGAGATTGTTGTTGTTTTCCCCACCCGTCATATCAAGTGCCACACCATCCAATCACCCATGCTTCATAAGTATAATTTGCTCGTTTTAAAATAAAATTGTCATATTTTAATGGCGAGCGCACCCATACCTAATTTGGGAGCTTTTCTTTCACGAAGATAAGAGTTTATTGATTTTTCCTGTCTCGCTGTCCTCATTTGTTATCTGAGATGAAGAAGTGTGTCTTTTGCCATTTTGTCTATGCCCAGATCTCGTGTATTTATTTATTTGTTGTATTGGCACATCTCTCTCTTTACCATATCTCATTTATGCATTTCTGGTCTATTGCTTTGTCTGTTTTTAGGTCATCTCTATCATCTCAGTAGAGATGACCTAATAATAACAGTCTCGAAGTCTGTCCACCCATCCGCATACCTGCCAACCCTACCGATTTAGCCGGTAGACTACCAATTTTCGAGGATATCTACCGGCTACCGATTGTACATGCTTAATCTACCGGTTTTTAAAATTCAGGGAAAAATCTTTTTTTTATCCGAGTTACAGAATACGATACTGTACAGTACCTTGCAGTTTAAGTTTTTCCGTCGTCCATGCGCGCTTCTACACCGTTACATGCGTCTGCTATCGTTAAATCTGATTATCCGCCCTTAGTTTAGTGATAGCATATACGCGTAACCGCCTGGTGTCGCTAGCGTCGCACGGTCGAGTGGACAACAACAAAGCCATTTTTCGCGCGGATGCTTTCACAACAATCACAATGGACACGCCTGAAAAGAAAAAGCCACCTTTGCGGTACGACAATGTTTTCAAGGACGAGTGGACAAAAGAACATTCGTGGATCAAGGCATCGTGGAAAGGTACGAAGCACGCGTTCTGTGAGCTGTGCAGGACTGATATATCTGTGTCTCACAGCGGCTACGGAGATATTGCCACTCACATTAAAACGAACAAACACGTGAAAAACGTGAACGCTGTCAAAAGCACGCCCTGAATGAAAATGTTTTTTTGTTTTTTTTCAAAAATTTTCCCGGGGGGGGGGGCATGCCCCTGCGTCGCGCAAAAATCTACCTATTTTCATTCCAAAAAGGTTGGCAGGTATGCATCCGTACGTCCGTCTGTCCGTACGTTTTTCCGTCCGTCCACAATCAAACCGAGTGGAGACAAATAACCAATAGTGGAATGGATAGAGGTCGATGAGACATGCACAACGATATAACTTTCAAGGTTGTCCAAGGTCGAGGTCAACGTCACGAGGCTGTCAAAGTTGCGAAAATCGTCGATTTCAAATCGTATCTCCTCCCTCATTTATCAAGAGAAATCAAATGTTATTAGTGATTCAGATACTATGGACTATTATCTAGAACAACACGAGCCATTTTTTTGAAATTTGCTCTCGTTCCGATTTTATAGCCCTTCAAACTTCGCTCTGATTCCCCGTATGGGCCATTCATAAAGTACGTACATACAAAAATAAAAGTATTAACTTAAGAACCCGAACTCTCCGAGACAAATATTATATTTGAAGCTTTTGTCAGATTTAACTAATACAATGGAACACAAGTTTATATGCACACTTACTTTCATTTATGACATTAACATTGTCTTGAATGTCAATTTGTACTTTTATTTTCATAAATGACGTGCTGTGATATTAAAAGAAAAAGGTAAATTACACCGCTAGGGACTGCATCGTCATGACTTACAAACATTGGTTCATAAGGAACTGCTGGCTTTGCAAGTGATTAGCGATGTATGAGGGGGTGGATGGTTTAAAGCCCACGTACGGGCTGCATACAGGGCTGGGTGGGTGGTTTAAAGCCCGCGTACGGGCTGCGTACAGGGGTGGGTGGGTGGTTTAAAGCCCGCGTATGAGCTGCATACAGAGGGGGGTGGGTGGTTCAAAGCCCGCGTTCGAGCTGCGTACAGGGTGGGTGGGTGGTAAAACGGCTGCATACAGAGGGGGGTGGGTGGTTTAAAGCCTGCGTACGAGCTGCGTAAAGGGGTGGGTGGTATGACGGCTGCATACAGAGGAGGGTGGGTGGTTTAAAGCCCGCGTACGAGCTGCATACAGGGGTGGGTGGGTGGTATGACGGCTGCATAAAGAGGGGGGTGGTGGTACGACGGCTGCATACAGAGGGGGGTGGGTGGTACGACGGCTGCATACAGAGGGGGGTGGGTGGTTTAAAGCCCGCGTACGAGCTGCGTACAGGGGTGGGTGGGTGGTACGACGGCTGCATACATACTTTATGAAAATGGTGTCGGACTACATGAAAGCGTTTCAGAAGATGAAGGTGAACCTGTCGTCATCACGAGGGGGGGAAATATCCCCGTTCACAGGAACATTTTTGACGTGATGTTGAATCCGTGGACATCAATAATCGTTCCATAGTACTGTATTACCGTAGTTAATAATTCCTGATGCATTTGAGATATATCTGCAGTTCGTTGTAATCTTCAAGTATTGTGATGTGATATGAGATGCATACGGGGGTGGGTGGGTGGTCAGTAGCCTGCATACAGAGTGGGGTGGGTGGCTTTGAAACCCGGAAGTAGAGCGTACGTACTTTATGAACTGCCCCTATTCCAGTCTGGCACAGAGTTACTTTCGACCTCTGGCAGAGATGACCGGCACTCCCGCTCGGGGGTATTTTTTTTAAACAGTACCCCTCTCTTCCTGATCTCATTCTCATTTCCTCTCATCTACTTCCCCATGCCTTCTACCCTTTCAGGGGCAAACCTGCTCCCCCCCTATCATTGTCCATCCTCACTCGTGATTTATTTATCTGCCACTCATACTCCACACAACACTTCCTCCGTTCCTATTATGCAAGTTTCATATTTGTTTGCATTTCCTTTTACATGTCCAACATTTGTTTTCCACCACATATCCGACATATAATGTAGGTTTTCCTGGCCAATTTCAAACAAATTTCATTCAACTTGATACCCGGCTCATTCAGTTAAAAGTTAAAATGAATGCATATTTATATCATCATTCAATTAGCAAATAGGTTCATTCAATTTCATTAGTTGAGCATTCGTTGGACTTTTAACTGAGCATTCAACTGCAAAAAGGTACATTTCGATATACTTCGTTAGTAAGTTCATTCAATTTCGCCACAACCAGTAGAAAGAGGTTGATCAAGAGTTCAGTTTCATCAATGGCCATACATTTGTCACATCTTTGCATTCGATTCTTTGATTGCCATTTCCTGTCAGGTCAAGCCAGATTAGATCTGTGACTTGCTTACAGGTACCATGTAAACCTATACAAACCTGTTAAATGGCCCGGTTGTCGGCGACGAAACCGTCTCCCCCACCAGGTTTTCTGGTGAGGATAGTGTATAGATATGGACACCCAGCAGGATTAAAAACAAAACCTGTCAAAGGCAGAGGAGCTCCTTGTGAACCAAGTGGCATCCATTTCTAGTGCCCAATTGCATCTGCAGACGTCCTGCAGTTGGGTTACGTTTTTTTAAGGCGGTTGGTGGCAGGATTTGCACTCCGACCACCATCAAACACTTAATTCCGCAAAACACACAAATGTAAGGAAATCTGAAAACCCACTCCGTGCGAGTATCTCCTGTGCTGATGCCCACCGCAGGGCAGCTCACCAGATGATGGGATTGGGGCAAACCCTTTGGGACCCCATTCCTTGATGGGAGGAAAACCACAGGGTAAACCTCCAGGGTCAGATTGCGGCGGTGTGTGGTGGAGTGGTGCTGAGGTGTCGTCCAGCAGACAGCGGTCCCCTTGGGTTAACCTGAGGCAGTCCCTTCAGGTGGGTGCCTGGAATGTCCTACCTCTAAGAGAGTATGTTCACCTGTTGGGTCGCCAAAATAGGTGACCCTTATTGTCAGTAATTCTGTCTGTTTGTTTGGATGTTTGTTCGTTTGTCATCAGCATAATTGGTAGTAAACGTGGGCCGATTTTGACCAAAGTCGGGTGGTAGGTACATCTTATGACCTCGTGCTTTGGAAATTGTAATGGTTGCTCGGGACGCTTTGGGTCCCAAGCAACAACCGAAAAACCTTCAAAATCGGTACCGTTCACGCGAAATCAATTCCGAAAGCCATTATCCCACGTAGGGTTATGAAATTTGGCACGAATGATCTACAGGTGATGCTCTATCAAATATATTCCGTTTTTTGTGATATATGGAATACTTTACCTGCAGCGCCCCCTACAATTAGGGTATGCGCGAAAATTGGCGAAAATTGAAGGCCCCCTAGCGACCAGGTGAGTGCATCGATACGAATGAAACTTTGCAGGTTCCTGGTACTCAATGAGTGCTACAACTTTGTCTCAGGACATATTGACCCATTTCGCTTAGGTCAGTGGTCAAAGGTCAATTAGTGCAAAAATCGATAATATGCGAGAGCTGGAGGTGCCTTCACACCAAATGCTACTCCTCCGAGGGTTATGGTCGGATGGTCATGAAAATTCACACTAATCGTCTGGAATACATTGTGCACAAACAATCGAGCCGGATTTTCGATTTACATCTTTGTTCACCCACAGCACCCCCTAGAACTTTGAGGATTTCCGATTTCAAACCGCATTTTCGGTACTTTTCATTCAAATGGATACTGAGTAGTTATCAGTAGATGGAACTGGATGAGATTTGATATGCATAATCTTAAGTTGATTCCCTACCCGCTATATGACATCCATTTTGCTCTATATCTTATAGTTTCCATGCTCGGCGAACCATCGTCGCCTTCCAGCTTGTCTCTGTTATCATCTGCTGCAATATCGATGTTCAAACGCCTGAGCTCACTCTCTGAGGTTTGAAGACCAGATAGTGGCGAGATCATGGCCTGTGGTTACACCTACTATTGGTCTGGTCGCTCTGATTGTTACCATGCCCAAGGAGTTGCTGTCACTGTGTCCAATAAGCTGACTCCAATGATAATTGAGGTAACACTGGTCAACGAGCGTCTCATGAGACTAAGGATTCGTCACTCCTTGGGTGTCGTTTCACTGGTCTCTGTATATGCTCCGACTGAGGAGAGTGATCTCACCATGAAGGACACATTCTATGCTGCGCTCGAGTCTGTGGTTGATCAGTACCCAGGCAAGATACTCTTCTAGTCTTTGGGGATCTCAATGCACCGACTGGAACTGATAGGGGTGGTTATGAGACATGTGTTGGTCCCCATGGGTCTCGACCTGTGAACCAGAATAGCACCAAGTTCCTTGACTTTGCAAGAAGTCGTGGACTTACGGTGGCTGGTTCATGGTTTCAGTGCCCACAAGCTCATCGCTGGACTTGGTATTCCAATGCTTGTCGTGTGGCAAAGGAGATAGACCATGTGCTCGTTGATGGTCGCTGGAAGATGATCCAGAACTGCAGGGTCTACCGAAGTGCTCAGTTCCTCAATACCGACCACAGGCTGATGGTAGCATCTCTGAAGTTGCAGCTTAAATCCGGGGGAATGGCACCGTCCCAGCCAAGGCTGTATTTTGGCAAGCTCAAGGATGAAAAGGTAGCTGAGGAGTTTGTGAACAGGCTGAGTGTGGATTTGGGGGGTCTGGGCGCTTTGGGGAATCCTGAAGAGTTGTGGAGTGTCTTCAAGAACACCATCCTTGATGTTGCCGGTGGATGTCTTAGAACTCACCGTAGGGTGAAGAAGAATTTTCTCTCAAGAGACACTGGATACCATTGACCAGAGTCGCAGGGCCAGGCTTTATGGCAGAGCTGAGTTGTTCAGGGAGCTGAGGCGTAAAACTGTATGTGTGGTGAGGGTGGACAAGGAGGCCTGTGTGCGAAGAATCAGTGAGGGGGTAGAGCATCACCTGTGGTCAAGTGATTCTCGTCCTGCTTGCAGGGGAATTCACACATTGCATTTCTCCAAGCCTGTCCCTCGGTGTGCTGCAGTTAGAGCGGAGGGTGGTCTGCTCTTGACAGAGGAGTCTGAAGTGAAGGCCTGCTGGGCTGGTTGGATCCACCAGCTGTCAATTTGGATGTCAGGGGTGTTACTATCCCTATTATTGACCCCCCAATCAACTGTGATCCACCTTCGTTTGTGGAAAGAGGCTGCGGTGAACTGGTTGAAATGGGGTAAAGCTCCTGGGATCTGTTGCATCCATGCTCAAGGCTGGTGGAAATGCTGTACTCTTGTCATTGCATGCAGTTCTGTGCTTTGCCTGGAACACAGGCATCATCCCGACTGACTGGAAGAGGGGCCTTGTTGTCCCTCTCTGGAAAGGGAAGGGTGATCACCAGGACTGCAGCAACTACCATGGGGTGACACTGCTCTCAGTGCTGGGCAAGGTCTTTGCTCGAATAATTCTTGATTGGGTTCGCCACCATTTTCTTGAGCAACAGCGTATAGAGCAAAGGTACACTTCTCTCTCTGAAGTCAATTTTGAAAATCAAGATTGCTGCCCATGGTCATTATAGGAGAGTATCTAACATAGATAGGGTGAGGCTAATTGAAGCTTTTAAAAACAACAAAACCCACGATCTAGAACTGGCTGACATATTTAAGTTACCAACAAGAGGAGCATGTACCACCAAAGTTGATCAAGAGATGCGAGATGAGCTACAGTAAATCCTGGACATCAACCCTCTGATGACTTAAAAATATGAAAGATGATCGACAAGCTGTCCTACCAGACAAACCAACTGTCTCTCAGCACCATTACGTGAACCCTTGATGGCATGTTGATGACAGTTAAACTGAAAATGTTTTTGAATGCACAAATATTCAAGAAGAAACCTTAGTACGAGCATATTAGTATAACTGTGAATTTTAATTGGCCAGGAAAACCTATATATTCTCGTTACCTTTTCTTTGTAAATCTGCTCTGCTTTATTGCTCTCGTTCGTATAACTCGTGTTGTTAGATTCATGTTTGAAATATTTCAATTATGAGTTTTCGCCGCAAATGCTTCCCTTCTAATGAGTGTGCATATTTCACATCAATGACCTTTTTAAGGTCTTCCTAAAGTTGAGTCTTGTATTTTCAGATGCGCAAAGTTCTGAAGAAAGTGAGCTTCATGTGGAGAAAGGTGCAGCTGTGCAATCCAAATCCATAGTGAGCTTGGAGGGGGCGTTTGACAACGGTTTGCTCGATGCGCTTGTTAAGAGAGTCATGATAAATGACCTGCATACTCCAAGCTCACAACTTCTCAATGTGTGGTCCCAGAAGGGCAGTGGGTGTCCTCGGCATCGGTAGGTCGAAGGTGTTATATTCATCATACTGCTGATGCTGTGATGACTATTTCTTTTTACATTTGCATTTACAATCTACTTGCATTGCTAAGTGAATGTTGATTAAGCTGTGGTATACAGGGTGTGCCAAATTTTTTTTTTTTAAATCCACAATATATTCATTTTTACTCTGAATTACATTAAACTTCAAGAATACATGCAACATTTTGTGTGATGCAGGCATACCAAATATCAGAATCAGTTTGTCACTCGGAAGATCACATGCTCCAAATGTCCACCTCTGTGCTGAATTCAGATTTGAACACGACGGGCAAAGTTGTTGATTACACGCTGATATTCGGAAAGTGGGATGGACCTGACTTTCTCCGTGATTGCTTGTTTCAGCTCAAAGATGCTTCCAGGGTTATCCTTGTACACATTGTCTTTGAGATATACCCCAAAGAGAGAAAAATATCTTGTGTGCTCAAATCAGGGGAATGTGGAGACCACTTGACACTGAAGTGTCAGCCAATCACTCTCTTACCGGAGTGGCTTGTCACCCACTCATGGGACTCATTTGTGGTGTGATCATGGAGAATTCTCCTGAGACTTGACAGTGTCAGTCCAAGTTCTTGACTACAGCGGCGAAGCGACTTTTTGGACCGTTTCCAAATGACTGTTGGACCCTCTCGATGACCTCAAGAGTTCTCTGTGAAGAGCGTCCAGAATTAATTGGTGTCTCCATTGGTTTTGAGTTAAAGTTGTGCACAGTTCCTTGCTCTCGAAATTTCTTCGTCTATTTGAATATTCTGTCTTTGCGTGGGGCATCTCTGCAGTTAAAGTTTTCTCTTGAGCCTTCTTTCATTTGGATGAAGGATTGCATTTTGATGTATGATTCTACAGAAAAAGACCTTTCCTCATTTGTCTGGGGAATCATTTCCGACAGGACTTCAGCTCTCATTATCTGAAACGAGACAGAAAAAAAAAATTACCCATCAATAAACATCGATTCACGTGACAAATCCACATTACCCTACCTTAAATATCAAGATGAACTCTTGCCTCCATCAAACCCACAATGCTAATTCTGTGGATCCAGCCATGCCTCTTTACAAAAATTTAAAAACAACAAGTTGTCAAACCTGATTTGATCCTTCAAAACAAATTCCAGACTTGAAACTATTATCTTCTGCCATTGTACTTTGCAAAAATACCATCTGGATTCACATCATGCTTGTCCGTGGTTATACCAAGGGTGCTTTCTTTGTGTACCTCATAGAACATCTACGATGGATTTTTCTCTTGCTATTGGTACATAAGTGTTGCACGGATTAACATTACAAAATAGCCTGTTTAAATACACCATTTAACACAATACATTTTTTACCTGTACACACCCTTCTTGAGGAATGACCGAATCCTTTTCTGCTTTGAAATACAACAAATACTCAATTCAGCTCTCGTTAGTCTCGGTTAAGCTTACAGGGGAGTAGGAAAAGACCATAAACCTACATGTTGTTTTGCATCACAAAGCATGTCCCCTTTTACAGATTACAGGTGTGTGTGCGTGTGCATGTGCACGTGTGCCTGTGCCTGGAAACCAGAAAAAAAAAAACCAGGGCTGGGCCGATCTCCACCAAATTTTGCAAACATGTTGTTCGTACAAAGGGTGAGATCATGGGCACAGAAAAAAAATCTCCCTCCCCCCCACCTATTGCAATTTTTGCCTGTACACGTGCCACAGTGGAAGTGGTTTCCTGACCCCTGCTGAAGACTAGGGGGAGGGATTGTTATCCACACCACAAAATATATTAATATATTTACCCCACGACCCCCTCTCCCAAGCTCTCCCCCAGGCTGCTCGCTTTCTAGCATATATACATCAATGTGTACTGGCCTTCTCCCAAGCTTAGCTTTCTAGCAATTGTTCATGAAAGGAATTTATCAGATTAAATTCCTTAATTACAGACCCATCAGCTACTTCCAATCATCAGCAAGGTCATGGAATCCATCATCGCAGTTGATATTAACTCCTTCCTTTTATGAACGCTTGTCCACCTGCAAGGCCTTCATCGGCAGCTTGATGGAGTACTGCTCTCCCCAGGAGGCTGGTTTCCCTACCTCACACCTTGCTCAGCTGGATGCCGTGGAAACCAAGTCCTTCAAGATTATTGGAATCTCCCATGATGAAGCTGAGTCTAAGGGTCTATCAATACACCATCACACACAGGTCAGTGGGAGCCTGGTGTTGGCTCAGTAGTGAGGGTGGCGGCTTGTGATCCTAGGGTGCTGAGTTCAAGCCCCGTCGGCCGCTGAATTAATACACCAGGGGGTTGACTCAGCCTGTCATCCTTCCGAGATCGGTGAAATGAGTACCAGTTCCAGTGTGTATACTGGTAGAGTGGCACTGCATCAGCGACACAGTCACGCTTCAAGAAATGATAGCTACCCCAGCAGCTAAGCTGCCATACGACCACAGGTCAGTGGGCTCTCTGTCTTCTCCCATATCCTTTCTGGTCACGCACCCTATGCTCTTTCCGTGCTTTGTCCCCCCCAAGGTTTCTGCAGGGCACACACGGTACACCTTCAACCCGCTACTGGTGAACCTACCTAAATCCAGGATCACTGCTCACATCCGCTCATTCGTTCCTCTTTTTTCCACCTGTGGAAACAACTTCCACATTCTCTTCAATCTCATTCATCCCTCCAGGTCTTCAAGACAGCTGTTCACCACCATCTCAAATTGCCCCCAATCCAAAACCATGATCTTTACTACTCTCGTTAACTCACCCACCACAATCCCTCCTCCTTACAACTTCCCAGTTTCCTTATATATCCATCTTGTCCACCCTATGCATCCTCCTCCTGCCCTCATTCCTCCCCATAGTTTGTATAAGTCTCCTTCAATATTAGCCTTCAAATCTGCTGTTGGTGCTTCCCGTTCTCTCTCAACTGTTCCTTTTGTACTGTTGTGTCCTGATCCATCCAGTGTACTGATTACAGCACGGCAACATCATGCTGTTATATAATTGGCTATTCTGTCCTGTGTCTTCTGTCACACTTATTGTTGGGTGTGATGTGGGCGGAGATTGCCGGGAGAATTGTGGGCGGGATTAATGCGAAAGAGCGACGTTTTTTGTGCTGAATCGTTTTCTGTGTGAAGTTGATTTTCTGAGCAGGAAGAGATAATCTTCCTGTACCGTTAGTTGTTGACGCGCAGCGTTGTAACTCTCGTTCTTCATTGTTTTTCACCAGAAGTGTTTTTAAAACGTCTTGTTGTAGCTCTTCACCAACCTTGATTGTGTCCAAAAAAACCAGTCGTGAAGGGGTGAGGTGTGGTTGGGTGGGGTGGGGGGGGGGGAGTGGGAGAGAAAAACTTGCATAAAATCTTGATTGTCAATGTTATCTCTACAAAGCATCACAGCTCTCCCTTAGTTCCAAAACAGAAAGGGTAAACATTAATTTTTTTGTTCTGAAAGAACCGTGCAAAGTTACTTGGTTAAGTTAAATATATTTATTGTGTATGCATGTGGGGTGGTGGTGTAAAATTTAAAATAACATAAGGGTACTTCCATGTAAAAGTGGAGACCGGTTGAAAAAAATAAAGTGAACCATATACTATATTTTTTAATACATCTGTTGGGAAACATCCCCAGGTTCTGGCCCGTTTGAGTGACCTAGACCTATTGGCAACAAAACAATGATCAGATTCTATCCTAAAGTATATAGCAGCCATCTATAAACTGTAACGTGAGTTACTGTGTAATGTGAGTTACTCACTTTTTCATCGTTATATAAGTTACATGTTGCAGTTCACTTTTCATTCTTTCTGAAATTCAAGTATGGACCCTCAGTCATTATACGTAACTGGCCACTCCGTAATTCATGTGTCTGTTTGAGGAGAAACAGTTAATAAAGTTTAGTTGTTTTTGATCATGTCCATTTGTTGTAACGTGAGTTACCATGCCGAAAAAGGCCATGCTACACCACACATTGAAGACATTCATCATCAGACCACACCTCAGAATAGGTTCAATATCAATGCTAGACTGACCAATAATCTGGATCATTGCAGTTGTTAGCAATGCTGTGGGGGATTAGATACATTCTCATATGACCTTCAAATGTAACGTGAGTTACCAGGGAAGTCACCGTAAAGGCAAGGTTATGGTTGTGTTAAGGAGGTTCGAGGAATAATTGAAGTAAGGGAAGGAGTGAGGAGAGGCATATATTCAGCACGTGCTTCGCAATAGGTATGAAAAATTGACCATTTTAGCTCACCTGGACTTGAGTCAGGTGAGCTTATGTGATCGACCAGTGTCCGTAGGTGAGTGAGTGAGTAAGTGAGTCGGTAAACACTTCAGTCATTATCGCTTGAACTAGACAAACGATTTTGATCAAACTTGGCCACAAGCTTTATATCTGATGCGTAACGAAGGTGTATTAACGGCATCATAATCTGTGATCATTAAAGTGGTCTACGGGGGGGGGGGGGGGGGGTTGACCACTCAAAATATGTATTTGCTCTCTTCTCAAACTACACACACACTATTTTGATGAAACCTGACCACAACCTTCATCACCCATGATGTACCAAAGTTTGTTCACAGCACTAAAAAAAATTATGGGCTGAGGGGTAGGGTGGTCCAAAGAAATGAAAGTTCGAATTTCTCGCGGGCATGTTTGCCAAATCGTTCCTGAGTTGAAAAACGCAAAGAAACAAAAAAATAGCATATTTGGAGGTGGTTTAGGGGTCCATCAAAGTCTCTCAACGGATTCATTATAATGTCACAATACTAATAGGAAAAATGAAAGGAAAGAGCATAAAATGTTCTCAGTGGGCAGTGGGCAACTGGCGGTCAGTGAATTTCCCAAATGGTTGATCCAAGAGGAACAGTTCCGTGCTTTTCCGTGTAGAACACGCCATACTCACTCACTCTGGGAATCAAAAAGAAGAAGAAAAAAATTAGAGATAAAAAAAGAAAAATAAAAGAGTACTTTTAACACCGACCGACAGCGAACCGAAAGCTCAACTGACGTCTCCCTCTCTCCCACTGACGTCTTCTTCTCTCCCACCGGATGTAGCAACCCCCATAGGATGTAAAGACTTCCTTCCTCTTGATGGACCCCTAAATATTTTTGGAA
>NC_140972.1:45128723-45146223 GCF_056783735.1 Eptatretus burgeri
GGCAGCTTCATCATAATCGCTTTATCATATATTGATCAGATAATAAATTACAGCTCTCTGCCCAAGTACGTTTCTTCAGACTGTTTCAGTTATCTCTTTTAGTTTTGCTCTGCTCTTTATATAAGTGAGATTGTTGTGTGATGATGACTCATGCTCAAAAACATTCAAAATGTGCCTTATTGCTCCTCTTGCTCAAAAACCTTTAAAATGTACCTTATTGCCTTTGATGGTGTGTGTGTGTGTGTGTGTGTGTGTGTGTGTGTGTGTGTGTGTGTGTGTGTGTGTGTGTGTGTGTGTGTGTGTGTCAGGAGCTTGTACCGAGAACTACTCTTTCTCTCACTGGCTTTCTTGGGTGAGGATAATGTGGATACTGGTGAGTTTGCTTCCCTCTTCCACTTCCACCAGTTCAGCTAAACAAATGTACCATCGATAACAAGCCACATTTTCTCAGCTCTGTATTAGTACTTTTCAGTAGGATATGCATATTAATCCACCTCGATCTTATGCTTTATTTCTACAATGTGTTTAATATTAATGACAAAACACTTAAAACTGTTTTATTCATATTATGTGTAAAATGTCCTTCAAATCATATAATTTTCTGATGGCAGTGTCCATTGATACGAACCCATCTAGTCATTAAGGGATGATGATGATGCGAAGAATGACAGATAGTATGTATAATTCTGTTCATGTTGTCCATTCTGTTGATACAGAAGTGTTTGACACTGAGTACAAAATGGCTTTTGAGCAGCTGGGGGCGAGTGGACTGTGCATGAAAGCCTGTGACAAACCCATCAGCTCTGCTGCCCAGTGGTGCAGAAAAACCTTTGGCCAACTCTCCTTGTAGATCCATTGCCATTGAAGTAACCCACGGCATCCTGTCAAACCTCAGGTTTATCCCACATCGTCACTTTAAGTTGAACACCACCTTCGTACGAGCATTCCCCTTGCAATTTACCATGCAGAATCATCCTTCCCACCTCCTGCTCCATCATCCCTGGGATCAAGTACTGCATCTCATCTGTCAACATCTGCTTGTTTTGTATCAGATTCTGGGGTTTTCAGGAGACTGACAAGCAGCAGTTCATTTTGAACGTGTTTTTGATTTTGAAATGATGACAACCTATTTTTGCAATTATTTTTTTTATTGAATGATAGTTGATGATTGACAGCTCAACATTAATAAATAATCTTGTCTTAGGCTTCCATTTAAATTATATTTGTTTTAAACAAGGAGATGAGGTTTCAAGTTTTCCTGAGCTCTAGACATTTGGCATCGTATTCACGAGTTGAAAAAAAATTGAATCACATCTACAGCTTCCTCCCTCCCTTCCCCTCCTCCATGCTCCATGCCAAGGACGTATGAATGTTGACTCGGTACATCATCAGAAGTGCAGACAGCCTCATTAAACTGTTGAGTAAATGGTTCATTTCATTTTGTATGCAGCCTGTGATTGCTGGTTGCATCATTGCTGGGGATGCAGCTGTGCCACTGATGTAGTGCCCCCTGCAGGTTAGAGCAGGATTTTGTAATTTTTTTCAGGGTGCCCGGCAATACCTTGCCTACTCTTCACAAAGGACATCGTGGGGTTTTTGACGTCCACCAACTAATACCAGCAGACGCGACACCAAGTTTAACATCCATCTGAGGGACGCCACTCACATCAATGCCTTGGCCTGTCTGCGAAACATAGGAATAACAGTTTATAGCTGGGTCAGGATTCAAACTTAAAGGCTAGTGTGCGCACCTCTCGGCCATCTCACCAGCCCCTGAGCAAATTATCGTCTGCGGTTGTAGATCGGGCCATTCCTCACCGAGTTGATGGAGTCGAGCATCATTTAATCCTGGATATATTTTGCTACAATCGAGGTAATGGAAGAATATTGGCAATATGACATCATTGACATCCTCATTTGAAAGTGAGCAGATAGGATTGTTAGCTCAGCATCTCCTCAGAAGCACAGCGTCCTCTGGGATACTGCACAGTTGTATAGAAATTGAGTTTATTGGCAAGATGAAACTCTTTGACAGTAAAAAGAAAACATTTTAAATATTTTTTTCAGTAAAAAAAGGGCAACACGTTTACTTTTAGGTGCCTGCTCACCACCACCATCGTCACTGCAATTATGTCATTGTGGTAAAAGCACATACTTTCTCTGATATCGCATTGAGAGTGTGGTGACCTTCGTTTAAAACCATCAAATTCCGATAGCAATTGACATTTTAAATTGTTAAACGGCAGGTTTAACTCTCGTTTTTACCAAATGTCTTTTTGGGGTACCTTGCCTGTTTGTATGCAGTAAAAACATGAAATTGATTTGCATTATTTTTGCTCAAGTTGGCCTTGACCACCAGGAAGGTTTTGTGCAATTGCTTGGATTTAAGCAAATTTTATTGGTCATTATGTGCAAGTGAAAAAGTGGATTTATTGATCGTATATTTTCAGGAGAGTTCAAAAAAAAAGAAGAAAAAAAATTGTACTATTGGGATCATTATTTGTAAAATATTTTAAATGGAAGGCAATAATAGTTGTGCTTTTTGAAATTGCCTATGTGTCGTAGCAATGTATTATAAAAGGGCAAACGTGCTCGGTGACATTTGACCTGCGATTGGCATGACACGCGGCCCAATGGCGATTCCTCTGGGATCCGAGGGCTGCCTGGAGACCGAGCAGGACAACTGTGTACAGAGTTTTTCAACTGCAACACAGCTCTTATAACTGAAAGTAAAAAGAGTATCCACCGTGTATTTGTTTGAAAGTGCAATACATTTATGAAGAAATATCGATATATTTTTGCATTGCCCATAGTGCATATTTGAAACTTCAGATGAAATAAACATTTCATCTTTTTGGCCGAAATTTTGATTGCTTATCATACCTGCTGGGACCGTTGCTTTTAATCACAATTTGCGGGATTCCCTCGTGTCGTGAAAAGGAACTTAAATTTGTGAAAACATCCTGTGCCTTGGTCAACTTCCTTACTTGTGATATCCTGAAAACTTGCTTTGTTTTTTTTTATTATTATTATTCTATCAACAAAATGTGGATAGTTTTAAAGACACTTGTACTTTTGCATTGAATTTCTCGTTTAATTTCGTTGGATAAAAATATTTCTTTGAAGTTGGCCCATCATTCACCTTTAAATCTATTTTTGAAATACATTGTCGGAGTTTACATTTCATTGTACTTTGTTGTAAATCTGTTCTTTAAAATGTAACCTTCATTATTTGCTATTGCTTTGATATTGCCTTGGGTTTTATTTCGATAAATAATTACGTGCTGTGCCCTGAAAGTGTCGTCAGTTGTATATATTTGGGGATTATTTTATGTAGTATTATTTTTACTATTATTAGTATTACTAGAAGCCAAGGGGATCATTTTATTATCTTTTTGATTACTAATACCAAAGTAGAGTATCCATCCAGTGGGCGATTTTGTTCCAAGTGTGCAACACGTTATTTTGACGCATCCCTTTATTTGGGTGGTGAATAGGCAACAGACCACTGCCTCAATTGCTCCCGAAAATAAAAATGAACCCTGGTTACGTGTATGAAGCAAAAACTTGCATGCTGCTTATGTGCATATGTAATTAATTGTGGTTATATAGCTTGATGATTCAAATTGCACCCACCCTCTCCCCAAAGGAAGAAAATGCCAAGCTGGGCAAAATTTTAATTTTTTTTCAAAACTTGATCGAATCAAATGAAACTTGCACATGCACAACTTCGGGTGCCCTCATCAATCCCTGAATGTTTCAGCTTAGGTTAAATCCTCTCGGAGGAGTACATTATAAATACACCATACACACAACATACTTTCCCCCCATTATTTATAGATATAGAGTGTCGTTTAAAGATTAAGACTGGATTGTTTGAATTTTTCTTGCAGGATGTTTTTTTTTTTTGTAATCTAAAATTTATTGATACTTTGATGACATGGATGTCACCAGCATTTATTATCAATTAAGATGCACACTTCCCCTACTGTTGAATGCAGAGCATTCGGTTATGGACAAATGTGCCATTTGAGAACATCTCGCAGTTACGAAAAGTTAATCTCAGTCTTTGTCCAAGTTCTTGTTGATGAATGCATTTTGATTAAGTTATTTTATGGATACAAAAAAGAATGTGCCAAATTGTATCGCATTTGAAAACTTATTGAACAGACTGATACACTGCAGCAGCACGTTGATATATCTTGCTTTTTTTGGATAAGGGTCGATCACAATGAAACTTAATGTCAGGAACTGGACCAATCTTTTTCAGCTAAAGCTGTGAAAGAGTACAAAACTAGAATCGCTAGCACCATGAAAAAATTCCAACTTCCTGCCTTAACCAGCAGAGGGAATTGCATCAGGGGCACAGCCTTGCCCTTAGCCAGTGATGCTATCCCTCAGCCATGTGCAGCGTACGAACGAAGAAAATCATACAGTGGTGATTCTTGTGCTTGTATCTGAAGGGCAGGCTTTGCAACAGCTAAATCTTATAGTTGGGGAGGAATTAGGGGTTCCCATGCACCCCCTCTGGGATTTAATGACACCGGGTTTTTTAAACCGGGTATGAGACCGCTTCAATTGGGCCACACGATAATTCGCTCTTCTGATATGGGGGTATAGAGACTTCTTGCATGGTGGGAGACGTGCCAGGTCTACCTTGGCTTTGCATTCAAGTTCATATCCTCTTCCACCATCTTCTTCATCATCAAAGCCCTGACTTCATCAACGTCAGTGACCCGAGTATGTCCATACATGATGAAGGTAAAGGCTTCCAGATCAGTGAGTAAGCTTGGCTCTACATCCCAACGTGATTCCAGTTCTGCGAAGACCTGGAATCTAGGGTTCTTTTCAAGTTTATTTAGAGGCCCAATTTTACCCTTGCCCTTGAAGGCACTGTTGCAGTCTTCTCCTGTATAGCAATACAGACCAATCAGTGAGCTGGTGTACTGAGGTCCAGCGCTGTTCATTCTCTGGAGGAGGATCAAATGTGCATTTCTCCATTGTTGGTCCATCTCGTTTGTATATGTGCAGTGGAGGTAGGGATGCCGGCGGATCTAGTTTGAGACTAAGCTCCTTGGACTTAGGAATGGTTGGGAGGGTCCTGATTTGTTGAGGTTCAACGCCATCTTTTGTCTCCTGTATCATGATTCCGGCTGATGCATTGACACCGTTGCTCCCGTGAATACCTGTCAGCCTTTGATTATAATTATCCCACTCCAAAGGCTATTGCGTTCACCCCTCACAATCTGTGGGATGAGCCGCGTAGATGACTGGTCCAGCGCTTTTGCCAAAGCAGTTTCTAGCTCAATACCGAAATCATGTCTCACAGTTACCAAGTCGACTGAGAAGGGTTGTAAGTTGCTTACTTCTGTACATATGTCTGAGTGTCAGACACAGCAAAATGTGTTTCGGGAGTTTCCACTCTGAATTTGTGACAGAGCGACACAGGTCCTGTCCAATCGATAAAACCAAGCGCTCAGACTTCTCACATTTGGATGTAGGGTTTCCAGATATGATGAGATTGAGAAATTTCTGGAGTTCTTCAGGGAGCGTATCTGTATTGACAGTGAGATCAGCTGCAGTCGGAGGCCATGGAAGATCCTTGCCCTCCTTGAATGCTCGACGGATGATTCCTCGCCACATTAGTGCAACTTCCTTTATGCTGTCCTTGGTAGCAACCTTGTAAACTTGACTAACAGCTTCGCCAGCTGTTAGGGAAGAGCTACTGTATATACCAAGTAGAACGAAATGAAACCTTGCTCATCAGATTCAAGCTTGTTGAACGAGAGTTTTGTTCCTAGATGTGTATGCCTTTCCAGCCGTCACATTAGTTTCTCCGAACGATAATTAGAATTGGCAAAAGCAGTTTCATCGAGTTTGGCAACATAGTTTAAGCGAAGAAAGTTGAATTGCTTGTTTCTGGATAATTACGTGCTGCTCTATGAAATCAACCACTGCATTGTGAGCGGCAGTCAGATTAGCTTGTTCTGCAATTGTTTGAGGGTTCTTGCTGTTCCCTCGTGTTGACGCCCGCTCAAACTCTTTTCGGCAGTAGGAATGGAAACGAGCTTCAGCTGCGAAGAGATCAACACCTTTTATCCTCTGAAGAAGTGATCGATTGCCCTTTTCCTCAGCAAGAGCTTCAATCTTCTGCCATGCTTCAGTCATTGTGAATTTAGTTGGACGTTGTGTGGTATGAGTGTTTTTAATGGTCACATGAATGGGTCCCTCTTTTTCACAGAAGAAACACTCCGGGCCAAACACAGTTGCCGTATTTCCTGGTTTCCGGGGAGAGTGGCGATGAGAGTAGGCGGGTTCGGAACGATTTCGGCTTTTGAGACGATCTAGATTATTTGAGAAATACTGATAGCAGCCCCTATGGTAGCCTGCAATGGTCAAATCATAACCATCTAATGAGTCTGGTATCTGTCGGCATACCTCTTCTATGCGGAGTGCATATGAGGGTGATTCTGCCAATCTCAGATCACGAATCTCGTGCAACACTGCCAGTCTCTCTGTCGGGTCTGCAACAGTTTGCAATGCCGTAAATTTGTCATGTTTAACACCCCTCACCACATGTATTAAGCATTTTTCAGTTTTGGTTGTACATGAGAGTTCGCCAGATGCTTTGGTCCTTTTTCGCTTTTGGCTACGATCCATGGTGAAACAATGCTTAGTAAGGGCATAGATCCACTTCTACTATTCACCTGTAAAACACAGAGACTCAATGTTACTCCACTGACATCATGTAGTAGAGGCAAAATGTTGGCCAGCTTCTAAAGCGAATCAACTTCGCTAACAAACTTGACATATTAAGACGATACTTGAAAAATGATCACATTTTATCCAATTTTGAAGGTTTTTCTCGATTTTGATCTAATAAATGGCATCTAAACGCTAAAATAATGTTCTTAAATGATTTACAATCCCACAATGAATTGAAAAAGTTCTTTCATTTATGTTTCTAGGACATGTGGTAAAAACGTTATGACTTATTTAAATTTTCGCTGACGTTCGTGACAAAATCCAAGATGGCTGCCGAATGGACCCTTCGAGCCACTTATTTTTCTTGGGAACATGTCAAATCTATCAATAGACACCCATGGCAGTTTAAAAAACGCGGTGTCATTAAATCCCAGAGGGGGTGCATGAGAACCCCTAAATCCTCCCCAACTGTTGGTGAACTAAAACGGCACTCAGTAGAGCACATACCTCCCTCCGCCAGGCTGAATAGTTTATATTTTGTATCACTGATGGGCTGGATCTGGATCTGTACCTGAACTAAAATATAACCTGCTTGCTCTTGTCATCCACCAAGTTTTGTCATCCATCCACAACGTTTTGGGACATCGTGCTATGTATTGTTTATTGCCCCATCTCAATGGTGAATAATCACTTGAAACATTCTTGCATTCGGGCCTTCATCAAAATCAAGTCAGTTTGTCCTTGTCATACACCCAACCTGCCCACAAAATTTCATCTGGATCCATGCACAACTTTTTGAGATATTCTGCACACAAACAAACAGACAAACAAGAAGACGACATTTTGCAGAGCATGACACTTGCAAATCCAGAAAACAAATTTGATCTAAAAACTAATTGCTGGTTGAATTCAATGGCCAAATATGCAAATACTCTTCAAATTTCAAGTGAATCGGATGAAAATTGACAATTTTATAAATTCAGCCTACGTTGACCTTTTGGCCAATGTGGACCTCCAAAATAATTGGTGGTTGAATTCAGTGACCTGATGTGCAAATCCTCTTTAAATTTCAAGTCAATCGGATGAAAATTGAGGATTTTAGAAAAACCACCTTAGTTGTTGACCTTTTGGTCCATGTTGATCTCAAAAATAATTGGTGGTTGAATTCAGTGAACTGAAATACATCATAATTGCATAAATCTAACATTACATCTGCTCAGTATGAAAATTTTTGAGGATCATCTTGCGATAAATTGGTAAACAGAAAAAGCTAGAGGGGGAGCACTCGGGAGAGTGCAAAACATCCTCTGCCAATACAGCTGGGTCACTCAAGTGAACCTTATATCTTATTCATTAAATATGATGTCAACAGTGCTGACAGAGTTATAGTTATTTTCTCCAACATTTTTTTTCGGGGGGGGGGGGGTTGGAAATCACTTAAAACATGTAGAAATGCAAAAAAAATTCTTTTTTTGGGGGGGGATAATTTTTTTGGGGGGGTTGGAAATCACTTAAAACATGTAGAAATGCAAAAAAAAGAAATCGAAATTTTGTTGAAAAAAAAGTTGAAAATTTTTTTTTTCTCTAACAATTTTTTTGGGGGGGGTGGAAATCACTTAAAACATGTAGAAATGCAAAAAAAAAATTCTCTAATTTTTTTTGGGGCGTTGGAAATCACTTAAAACATGTAGAAATGCAGAAAAAAGAAATCGAAATTTTGTTGAAAAAAAAAATTTTTCTCTAACAATTTTTTTTTGGAGGGGGGTGGAAATCACTTAAAACATGTAGAAATGCAATAAAAATTCTCTTTTTGGGGGGGGTGGTAATCAATTAAAACATGTTGAAATGCAAAAAAAAAAAAAAATTTATAACAATTTTTTTTGGGGGGGTTGGACATCACTTAAAACATGTAGAAATGCAAAAAAATAATTTCTCTTTTTTTGGGGGGGTTGTTGGAAATCACTTAAAACATGTAGAAATGCAAAAAAAAATCTTTTCTCTAACAATTTTTTTTTTTGGGGGGGGGACCAAGTCCAAAATTTAATGGCATGATCCTTGGACCATACCTACCCCCCCCCCCCCACCAAGTTTCGTCAAAATCCGTCGAGGAGTTTTTCCATAATACTGTTCACAAACAAACAAACAGAAAGGGGTGAAAACAGTAACTTCCATCCATCTTCGAAGATGGCGGACGTTAAAAAATGATGATGTCATCGATCATGTGATTTGGCAGTCTTTATTTTATTTTATTTTGTTTTGAACCTTCAAAAATCTTCTCCGGGACGGCTGAACAAATCGTGGCGAAACTTTACAGACTGCCTATCCATGAGGAACAAAAAGTTCCCCACTTAGACATCAGTCACATGGTTTGGTAGCCATATTGGATTTACCCTCAAACCTTAAAAAAATTCTCTCCAGAATGGCTGGACAGATCAAGAGGAAACACACATGTTCCCAAGCCTTGGGGATACCAGGGTGTTCTCGAATAATTAATTGGTGGGTCACATGGTTTGGCAGCCATGTTGAATTGAAGGGTTTTTTTCATTTTATTCTTTCTCTTGAACTGCTGCATCGATCGACGTGAAAATTCACAATTATGATCTAGTAGTGATGGGGAATATATGTTTTAAATTTCAACCTGATCGGATGCATGGTCTTGCAACCAGGATTATTTAATTTTTTGAATCCGTGTTTATTTTTTGAATGAGGCTCACTTGGCTGCGCTTGGATGGGTTTGAGGGTAAAGGAGTAGCAGTTGAAACCCGAATCCTATGTAGGTTCCTCCTGATGACTTCATCTTTGCTTTTTGCTTGTTCAGGTTCCTTCTGATGATTCCATTGCAGTACCTATTTTATTAGGTCTTCCATTTTATTTGAATTTTATTTTTTTACTCCCATTCTGAATTTAATTGAATAAAGAGGATGTAATGGGTCAGATGTCCAATCAAAGCGGGACGTTTTGGTACCCGGTCATCACTGCGAGCAGTTATAAAGTGGCAGTTTTAGTGTGAAGAGTGTACATGAAATTTCAGTGGAGGAAATTGGAGGATGGAGTGAATTGGAGGAAATTGAGGAATGGAGGAAATTGAAACCGTTCAATGGAGGAAATTGAAACTTTACCACATTTTACATGACCATTTGATGTAGCGCCCCTACTTCCCTCCCTCTTTGCAAGTTTTGTGTGAACATGGCCGTACTACATGTGCGAACCATACATGTTCTGATGATATGCTGGCAACACATGAGCGACTTCATAGCTGCGGAAGAGTGTGCGTGACCCTCACCCAGCACACCCCAGGGGTCGGGTGCCGTGGCAATAATAAACAAGTCACGCTTAGGCATGAGAGTGGAGAGTTGACCAAGTGATTGTCAAGATTTGGGAGTGTGAGAGATCAAAAGAAAATCGGGAGAGAGTGAGTCAGCACCACAGCCGAAAACAGACATGCGGAGTCATTGAGTCAGCGACTAGAAAATCCCGCATGAGTGCAAAGTTTGACAACATTGCGCCTCCCAATGTCAAAACATAAAGGAAGACTACTTAAACCTGGATCTCATCCATCTTGTCTATTCATTCGCTGCCTTGTGTTCCTGAATGAGTCTGCCTATGATAAATTTCGTTAAAGGTTTAGGTGAGGAGACCGTTACTGTCCAGTTAAGCGTGCCGGCGGGTTTCCATATCATCCATATTCATCTACAATATTTTTTTACTGTGCTTTCATCCTCACCAAAGGTGGGAGGAGGTTGTGTTTTCATCCCTGTCTGTCTGTCTGTCTGTCTGTCTGTGTTTGTTATGACGAAAATTTAATATTTTTTTTCATCATATGTCAGTCTATCTTATTTGGTTGTATTGTTTTGGCTGGGGATCTCGGTGAGAAGACCACGGGGAGGGGGAGGGGGGAGCTATCTCGGGTTCCCACCCAGGCCCGTCGCTAGGGGGGGCATTTGGGTGCAATGCCCCCCCATGGCGCATCTGGTGCCCCCCCCACTTGTACACCACCCATTTATGCCCTGTTGCACCCTGTGAACAACTTGGTGTTTAAGGACGAGCGCCCACTGTGAACTCCTTGCTGTTTAAGAGTTCACCTGTGTGAACTAAAACCCTTATTCCAGATGTTCAACGTGATGAATAATGAGGCCTTCTTGGATAAACTCTTCTTTAATAAAATCCTTCTTTGAATAACAGTCAAGAGATAAGTGTGCGCTTCCCAGCGCATCTCCAAAAGCAATTGGCAAGACAATACAGTCCAAGACCACAACATAAAAGATAATAACGCAAACGCCAACGCCAGCAGCCAAGACCTCGTGTCGAATGTCGATGTTGTGGGTGGTTATATATATATATATATATATATATATATATATATATATATATATATATATATATATATATATATATATATATATATATATATATATATATACATATACATCGTGGATCATTTAGTTTTAAGGAATGGCCAATCAGCGTATTCGATATGGAGACCCTATTGAGCAGGTTACCTGATTGGTTGTAAGTTAGTTATAAATGTAATATAGTCATAATATGATTAAGGAAAAGACATAAATTTACATTATTAAAGATGAAGTGCACGTGCACCACGTGACCTTCACAACCCGTCAACCCTCCATCTTACAAAAGTAATTTTATAATAAAAAAATATGTGTGTTTGTAATCGTCCTTACATTTGAAATGATGCAGATAAAACCTGTTTTTGATGGATGGATCATTTAATAAATAAAACCGTCAACCGTGAAATCTCGCGAGTCGCGAGATTAGTGACGCGAGTCGCGAGGGCCGAATCACAGAGCACGAGCTTGCAGCAGGAGAAAAAGACGTGGATGATGGATATACGAAAATGGCTCAGAAAAGGAAAAAATGCAAGCGACGAAAATGAAGAAGATGAGGAAAGACATGTTGTGGGAGGAGTTCGAGGAGGAGGAGGAAAAGACGATCATGTCGATGAAATACCGACAGAAGCTGGCCAAGCTGGCCAAGCCAGCAACGTCACCCCTGCGGCTGGAGCCCCAGCGCAGACAGCCGAGTTTCCACGCTCGGTGGCGGCCTCGGGGTCGGGTGTGACCGTCAAGCCGCTTCCCGATGATGTTGGAAGTGAGAGACCGAATCGAGTTGTTCTACAGCGGTACCCTGGCCATCTGTTGCAGAACAAGAGTCGCTCGTTTGTGTCCTAGTGGTACCAGACTAATGAATGTCTGGAATACAGTGTGCAGACAGATGCAGCATTCTGCTATCCATGTCGGAAGTTTAACACTGCACGCGGCCCAGTGGACTCTACTTTCACAGAGCAAGGCTACCTGAATTGGAAACATGCCGTGGAGAAAGGCAGGGGGTTTCACAAACACGCAATTTCAAAGGAACATTTGACTTGTGTTTTGAGGTGGAAGGAGAATGAGAGGCGCATCGATTGTGGTGAGGAGATTTCTGCACTCCTCAATGCTGACCAGCTAAATAGAAAGCAGTACTATGTGTCTGCTCTTATAAATGTTGTGGGATTTCTCGCCGAAAATCAGATACCTTTTAGAGGGAGTCTTGATAATTTTGAGGATATGTCAGACGGGCACAGTGGGCTCTTCCTCTCGCTTTTAAACTACACACAAAAAAGACACCGAGCGAGCCGAAATAATAAAGCATGTCCCACGAAACGCAAGCTATACCAGTCCGGAAATGCAGAATGAACTGATCTGCACATTGAGTAATGTTGTGACGGATGCCATCGTGGAATAAGTAGGCACATCGTGGTTTACCATCAAGGTGGATGGGACGAGGGACCCCACTAAATGTGAGAACATATCAATCATCTACTCAATAGCTACAGCTGACGCTGGAGATGCAAAAACATTGACAGACCTAATAATTGCAGAGCTGACAAAAACAGGACTTGACACGTCAAAAATATTAAGTCAGGTGTATGACGGGGCTTCGGTAATGGCTGGGAAGCACGGTGGGGTGCAAAAGTTGTTGCAAGAGATATTGGAAAGAGAAATCCCCTATGTGCACTGCTTGAATCACCAACTCCATCTGGTAGTTATCCACGCACTGGCAGCAGAGAAAGCTGTCACTGATTTCCTCGAGGTTTGTTGTTGCCTGTACAAATTCTTCAGAAAGCCCACTATTGCTGCACAGTATAAAGGTGAGCGGTTAAAACGACTTCTTGATCAAAGGTGGACGGGACATTTAGCCACCGTGTCTGTGATCATAGGATCTTTTAAGGATATCACATCCTGACTGTCGGAGATTGATGCAGAGCGCGCCTACGGTGCAGATATGAGGATGGAGGCTATTGGGCTTTTGCGGGAAGTCTCTGGGCCTGCCTTCATGTTCATTGCTATCTTTGTACAAGAACTGCTGATGTTGTTAGATGGCCCAAACAGACTCTTGCAGGCAGAGGACATGGACTTGCTAATGGGGTTGGAACTGGTGGCGAGTGCTACAGAGTGCGTGAAGAAACTCCGCTCTGAGGACGAGTTCACTGATCTGTGGAACAAGGCCAACAATGCTCGCACTTCTACACCTGCACCACCAAAACGGAGACGCACAATGCATAAGAACTTGGAACAGTTTGTAGTTTTGGAGACGACAGGACAAAACAACGACAATGACAAGACGGAACTGCAGAGGGTTTTTTTACAGCTCAATTGACACTGTGCTTGGCGAGATCGCTCAGCGCTTCAGTGAGCGCAACACACAACTCGCCCGTTCACTCGCTGCCTTGAATCCTGAAAATGGCACGTTTTTGGATCCCCACTTGCTCCAGCACATCATGACATTAACAAAGTCAACCATCAGTGAAACAGAGTGTGTGGTTGGCAAAGCAGTTTATTCACTCACAGACAGAAAAGCAGCCAAACGAGAGATGGACAACACAAAAACTCCTCTCAACATACCACAAAACGCTGGAAGCCATGCCAAGTGTAGTGACTGCTATGAGACTTGGACTAACATTTGGTGCGTCCACTGCCATGTGTGAAAACTCATTCTCAACATTGAGGAATGTTTTCACTGACCACCGACGGTCCATGCACCATGCACGCAAGGCACAACTGGTACAGCTGGCCTTCGAGAGAGACCTCACATGTAAATGCCTGAATGAATGGAAGGAGAAGGTCCTCACAAGATTCCACACCGAGACACGTCGCCTGCAGCTCTTCTGACAGCGAGTACAGCGGTATAAAAACAATACGAGGAGTTCAGATTGTGTGCGTGACTGCTGGTGATGCGTGTGTGGTTGTGGTTGCAGTGTGGTTTTGGGCAGCACCCGCCGTGGTCGGCTGCTTTGTACTTCTGATGTTTAAGTTAAATGTTGTATTTGGTGCTTTGCATATCCCATATCTAGTGCTTTGTGCATAACCTTACCTCTGTGTAATTGACTGTTTTAAATGCGGACCTTGTGGTATCTTCAGGCTGGTCGTATTTGCTGTTGATAGTTTAACGTGATGATTGCAGGTCATAGCCAACTGTATCTTATTTAAAAGTGCACTGATTCTGGTGCCAACCTCCCCCGTTTAGTCATTGTATCTCTGGTATATTAATTTTTCTAATGCCAATTCTTGACAACACCTTGTATAAGTGCACCTGAATTGGTGCCAATTGTCTAATCATTGAATATCTGCATTGTGAATGTGCCAGTTTGCTGCGGCTCTCCTGCATTCGAATAATTTTAGGCCAAAAACATCGGAACATATTAAATCTAGCTGAGATTAATTTGGTTAATATGCGACGGCAACCTCAGTATATATGTGTCAATGCTGCATGAATACAATAGTATACCGGGTTATCAAAAAGATTAAATATAATAATTGTGCCCCCCCCATCCAGTTCATATGCCCCCCTTAATACTGAGCCCGGGCTACGGGCCTGTTCCCACCAGACTCTCCGGAATCGCAGGCTGTTGCACATGGATAACTCCATGTCGCGGCGGGTCGCTAACCGACCGTGAACACCAATAACTCAACCACGTGACTTAGGGTCCTCTGTCTGAGGTTTAAGCGGTTTCCGGTTTTTCCTAAAAATAATCACATGACCTAATTAGCGGGGGGCACGCCCTCGGTACGCCTTGTCCGAACTGGGTCACCTTACCGGATCAGATGCAGCTGAGCGACACTCCCAAGGAACGTACCAGCTAAAAGAACAGATCGTTGGGAATAAAGTCCCGACTAGGCTGGGATATGGACCATGCTGGACGAATGAAAGTAAAGACAAAAACGAGCTAGGAACATTTCTACATAAGCGTTTATTAACAAGCAGGTGAGGAAAAGCATGTGGCACAGTGAATGTAGTTTATTGTTAAATGTAAAGCAGGGTTAGAAAGAAATGTGTGGTGCGACAAGGCAAGAAATGTGTGGTGCGACAAGGCAAGCAACTTACAGAGCAGACTTATACCATTATATCTTCTACAATCTTAACTTAAAGCTAGGACTGGCACCATTACACACACACACACACACACACACACACACACACACACACACACACACACACACACACACACACACACACACACACACACACACACAACCCCATAAAGAGTAGTTCATTAGAAGAAAGGAAAGGAGATGAGGCTAACAATCTCGTAATTCTTTGCATGGTTGAGCAACCACGCTACCCAGTACGTTTGGGGGGATGCTCTGCTAAACAATCCCTTCTTGAGAGTTGGCGCATAGTCTCCTGCTTGGCCACGGCGCCAACACAGTCTGCGCTGATCCAGAGAATGGGCGAGACCGGCAGGCGTGAGGGAGGGTGGTCGGTGGAGCCAGCGGTGAGTGGGTGGAGAAGGCGGAGTCAGGTGGATGGGCGGAGCCAGTGGCGAGAGGCAGGTGGAGAAGGCGGGGCAACAGGTGCATGCAGAGATCAATCCAAGGCCAGAAAAAGAGGACAACGACGATGGATGGCTTCGCGATCCGTCCTTTATAGGATCCATCGTGTGGGTGACGACCCAAAGTGACGCGTCGTCACCTGAATTGGGCGCTCCCATTTGACCACGATGGATGGACCACCACGCGACCCGGTCGCCACGGCTGAAAGCGGTGTTATTTTACATTTTGGGGGTGTTTGACCCCCCAAATAAGTATTTGCTCTCTTCTCTGAAACTACACACAATTTTGATGAAAGTTGACCACAACCTTCATCACCTGTAATGTGCCGAAGTTTGTCATGGCATTAAAAAAACATTTATAGTCTGGGAGGGGGGGTCTGTGGGGGTTTGAGCCCCCCAAAATAGTTATTTGCTCTCTTCTCCAAAACGAAACCCACAATTTCAATTAAACCTGACCACAATCTTAATCACCCATGATGTACCAAAGTTTGTTCATGGCGCCAAAAAAAAAAAAAATAAATCAAGGTCTAAGGGGGTGTGTGGAGGGTTTGAGTCGTTCCTGATTCAGGTGAGTTTCAGTATGTGCAGTCCTATTATTATTCTACCAGGAGAAAAGTCCATGAAAATGACGAGTGCACAAAACCTCAACACAACAGAGGATACCATCAGATACAAAGTTATGGATTATGTCTGATTAATTATTTGCAATTAATAATACAGTCCAAGAAATGAGACTCCCGAGGGAGGATTAGTGGCGAGGGGAGGAATTTGTCTCCAAGTTTGTCAAAACGCTGCATATTGGAATCAGATCATTGTAACTTTCGCATCCTCCCAACCACCAACAGAAGGGTAAGGCAATCTTTAGCATTCCCCTCCCCACCAGCAGGAGGGTAAGGCCATCTACAATATTCCCCAATTAAATTTTACTTCGTTTTTATTATGTAAGATGTGGATGCAAAAACTGTGACTTATAGAAATAAAGTTATTTGTTAATAGCATTACGTAATGCCACTGGAAATGCCCACCAACCCCCCGTAACACTCAGTAACATTTGGACATGCAACTTCCCATCCACCCTCCCGAGGGTTACGTAATGCCTCTGGAAACGCCCACCAACCCCCCCCCGTAACACTCCATAACATTTGGACATGCAACTTCCCATCGACCCTCCCGAGGGTTACGTAATGCCACTGGAAACACCCACCAACCCCCTTGTAACACTCCGTAACATTTGGACATGCAACTTCCCGCCTGCCCTCCCGAGGGTTACGTAATGCCTCTGGAAACACCCACCAACCCCCCCCCCCCCGTAACATTTGGACATGCAACTTCCCATCCACCCTTCCGAGGGTTACGTAATGCCTCTGGAAACACCCACCAACCCCCTAACACTCCGTAACATTTGGACATGCAACTTCCCATCGACCCTCCCGAGGGTTACGTAATTTTTGAACACCCCGATGCATTCGCAAATTCCCGGCGGACGTGATGACCTCTCGTTAACGCTTTTAGTTTACCGTAAATTTATCTTGCGTTAAACAAATAAATGGCACACAAAAGTTGATTTTCAAAAAGGACTTGTAAATTGAGTACACGACTTTCGCCAAGTGGTGGTAAAGTTTTAATCACGAGTGAAGCACATTTTACTCGGTTGTGGAAGAGGTAACGAAAGATGTATGCGGACCGCATCGTGAGTAACAAAGCCGATGGAAATCGGATGATGTTTAACAAAATTACCCCAGGGATGGCTTTAGGGAGGTGTGTACCGAGCATGCTGATATGACGGGCTTCATTAAGCATTACTCGTTTTTTATTCAACATATGATTCCATATTTCGGGGTCCCTCATCATGAGTCTCTCTCTCTCTCTCTCTCTCTCTCTCTCTCTCTCTCTCTCTCTCTCTCTCTCTCTCTCTCTCTCTCTCTCTCTCTGTCTCTCTGTCTCTCTGTCTCTCTGTCTCTCTCT
>NC_140972.1:45151223-45313723 GCF_056783735.1 Eptatretus burgeri
TTTATAGTTGGGTCGGGATTCTAATCTAGATTCGAACCCCGGATAGAGTGGTTCGAAGGTGAGCATGCATACCTCTAGGCCATCCTGAAAGCCCTTTCCATGGTGTACAAAGCCTTCATCTGAACTGTCATGGAATATTGACGCCCCATTGTGGACAGGTACTGTTGCGTGCCCTCTTTCATTGACACTGTGGTGGAATGTACTCCATGCCATTGGCTTCTCACGACAACAAGCTGGGTTTTAGGGTCTTATTCCTGTTCACCATAACCAGGTTGGTGGTGTTGCATCTTTTTTTTTTTTTTTGCCGGTTCAATTTCGGTCTGGTTCCTCTTGCCCTCTGACCGTTCTGTCGCACAGCCCCTGTCCTACCATATCATACCCGTTCTGCCAAAAACCCTTTCCTTGGTTACATTTCCCCAACTCCAAAGTCAACACTCACCTCCATTCTTTCACACCTCCTCCCACACTATCTTATTGAGCCCATTGCCAAGAGATCTTCCTTAAAGGATTCTAAGTCTGCTCCATACCTCATAGTTTATCCCATCTCCACCACTGAGATTTACCCCACCTGCTGAGACTTTGTTCCCCCTCTTCTCCTGCAATTCCCCCTCTTCGTGCTGTGATGTATCCCTTTGTTCTTGTTCCACCCTTTTGTTTTTTTCCCTCTTCCCCTCATTAAGCCTCCCACTGTAGGATAGAGGGAGACTTGTACCTACCTGTTGTAGGATTTGTTTCTACAATTTGTGCCCCCAATTCTTGATGGTATGCCCAGAGTGTTTTTGAAGACCCCAAGGAGTTTTTCCTTCCTTTTTTTTCTTCTTCCATTGTCCAAGCTACATCTCAGATCCGGCTGGGATTTTTGGAATTAAATTTTGCATCAATAATGAAAATAAACATTACCTCGGGTTGAAATGTTACTTTTTGACCTTGACCTCATTTTTAAGGTCATGATCCAATGACAGTGTTTTTAATTTTAACATTTTTCATCATAACTTGACCAACCAACGTGGAATGCCAAAGACAGCTCGGCCTTCCAATAAGTTCTTCCATCATAAGAGTGTACCTGCCCTGAAGTTGTACACCTGATATTTGATTACCGTCCTCAACCTTTTTTTCAGATTGTCACGTCATTAATAAAATAAAATTTTTTGATCATAAGTTGAATAATTTTCCTCCGATTTTCATGATGCTGAGTTTTATGGGTAGATTGTAAACGGGGACACATTTTTGGTTCACGAAAAAATATTTTCACGAAAAAATAAGTGACCACTATATTCGTTATTGGTGTGTGTCTGTCTGTCTGTCTGTCTGTCTGTCTGTCTGTCTGTCTGTCTGTCTGTCCCGAGCATAGCTCCGTGGGTTTTGATCCGATCCTGATAAAATTTTGGTGGGAGGTTTATATCATGATCTAGTTGTGTTTTCCTGAGAATGGGCGTGGTGTGTCCATTATGTGCAGAGCCACGGCAAAAAACGTGTTTTTAGGGGGTAGCCGGTTTCAATTTTCATCTTCTCCTCGGGGGTTTGTCGAATCTGACGGGTTTTGGTATTTGGTTAGCCCAATGGCACCTGCATAGCCCCACGGAGCTCGATTTTTCATTTTCGTCCCTAGGTCAAGGTCACAAGGTCACGAACTTAGAAAATTGCGAATTTTGACATAAAAATCCATCTTCTCCGAGGGGGTTTGTCGAATCTGGCAAGGGTTTCGGTATTTGTTTAGCCCAATGGCACCTGCATAGCCCCACAGAGCTCGATTTTTCATTTTCGTCCCAGGGTCAAGGTCACAAGGTCACGAACTTAAAAAATTGCGAATTTTGACATAAAAATCCATCTTCTCTGAAAGGGTTTGTCGAATCTGGCAGGGGTTTCGGTATTTGGTTAGCCCAATGGCACCTGCATAGCCCCACGGAGCTCGATTTTTCATTTTCGTCCCAGGGTCAAGGTCACAAGGTCACGAACTTAGAAAATTGCGAATTTTGACATAAAAATCCGTCTTCTCTGAAAGGGTTTGTCGAATCTGGCAACGGTTTTGGTATTTGGTTAGCCCAATCGCACCTGCATAGCCCCACGGAGCTCGATTTTTCATTTTTGGCCCAAGGTCAAGGTCACAAGGTCACGAACTTAAAAAATTGCGAATTTTGACGTAAAAATCCATCCTCTCTGAGGGGGTTTGTCGAATCTGGCAGGGTTATATTTTTTTGTATACCTTGTCGAGGCTCGTATGAGAGCTATCACACAACACACAGCAAGGAGGCATGAGACAAGAGGGGCGGGAGTGGGAGGGACAAAACAGTGGGGAACAGACACATTAGGAGATTTGTGGAAGGGAGAGGGATGGGACGGTGAACATGGGGAAAAGAAGATGGACATTACAGGGACTTTCAGGAAGGAAAGCAGGGGAATTGAAGGAAGTGGGCTTGGGTGGATTATCGGGGGTAGAAAATATCGAGGATTTGAATGGGGGATGATACGAGGTGGTGGTGAACAGCTGTTTTGAAAGCCTGGAGGGTTTCGGTATTTGGTTAGCCCAATGGCACCTGCATAGCCCCATGGAGCTCGATTTTTCATTTTCGTCCCAACGTCAAGGTCACAAGGTCACGAACTTAGAAAACTGTGAATTTTGACATAAAAATCATACGACCGCCCAAACTTTGAGAGCTTGGATGACAATATTTTTTATGCATAATCTTGAGGTCATTCCCCACCTAAAGTCTTGAAACCATTTTGATCTGTCTCGAACACCTTGCCCGTGGCGCCCCCTTCAAGTTTGTTTTTACGCTGATTTCATCAAAGCATGGATAATCCGAGGAGTGCGAAATGCCATATAGCCTATATGACGTTATATTGTTCCAGGAATGTTCCAGAGGAAGTTTTGCACCAAAGGTCATAATCCTTGACCTTTGACCTTTAAAGTTCACAAAGGTCAAATTTTCAAAGTTGTGGGAATCGAACCGGGTTTTCGACCTTCTTCGACGAAGTAACTCCAATAAGCTATAGCACATATCCTGTTTCCTTATTTTAATGTCCACAACATTGTTTTGTGACCTTTAAAGGTTATGCAAAGGTCAAATTTTTTAAGTTGTTGAACGAAACCGGGTTTTCGACATTTGCAGCTAATAACCTGTCACCCGTACCACATCATGTTGATCATTTTTATAACTTGGTCAAACATTATCACATTGTCTCATCCTTGACTTCTGAAACAATCTACATCGTCAAATACCGCTCGTGAACCATCGTCGTCTTCAGACTTGTCTTAATTTACATTCTTTGCATAAATGTTGAAGGTCAAGGTCATATTGGCGGTCCAAAAACAATGTGGCCATCATTGGATTGTGGGTGCCGGGGTGGGGGTACCATCCCCTTGGCGATCGCTTTGTGATCACACATATCTCGTTTGTTTGTCCATCCTTTTCCCCCCTCGCATTTTGCTCTTACCTGAGGTTCATTCACATCTGTATAATTTCATTTTTTTTTTTTTGAGATCCTCCTGGAGGATCTCTAAAGCATGAGCCACATTTGCTCTACAGCTAGGATATGGCAGCCGTACCCCCCCCCCCTGAATTGACAGAAATGTGCGGTGGCCGCAGAGTTTCTGAGGTGTCCTCAGGGTGGCCCTATGCCGTATGGCTATCTTTTACAGGCCGTCGGGGTCTCCGTGGAATTAAAGCGCTGAGTTATAACTTTTTTCATTTCTAGGTTGGCCGTAGCAATCCAACAAGCCGTAGCCATGACGTAGATGTGTTCCACGTCGACCTACGTAGGGCGTACAGTGGGCTTGCGTTATTCATGCGCCTGCCGAAGGCTCTTATCAATGAAAAATGAATTTTGCCAACCCCCAAAAAATTACGGCGGCCGCACTATTTCCATGGTCGCCGTAGGGTAGTCCTAAGGCGTCCCTGTGTTCAACGTACGGTGGCCTTGCAGTCTGTGTGACTACCTGCGGGCAACGTAGGGTCGACGCACCGTTCCCCTACGCCCGCCGTGCGTCCTACGTACGTCCTACGTACGGCCTCCGTGGCAGTCTGCGTCCACCGTGCATCCTACGTACGGCCTCCGTGGCAGTCTGCGTCCACCGTGCGTCCACCGTGCATCCTACGTACGGCCTCCGTGGCAGTCTGCGTCCACCGTGCGTCCTACGTACGTCCTACGTACGGCCTCCGTGGCAGTCTGCGTCCACCGTGCGTCCTACGTACGTCCTGCGTACGGCCTCCGTGGCAGTCTGCGTCCACCGTGCGTCCTACGTACGTCCTACGTACGGCCTCCGTGGCAGTCTGCGTCCACCGTGCGTCCTACGTACGTCCTGCGTACGGCCTCCGTGGCAGTCTGCGTCCACCGTGCGTCCTACGTACGTCCTACGTACGGCCTCCGTGGCAGTCTGCGTCCACCGTGTGCTACCGCTAGAGATCGGAGTATAGGTGTTTGCCACCAGTGTTGGGCACAAAAGCGATAATTCGATAACAGATAATTATCGAAGTTTACTTCCATTTATCGTTATCGGACCAGTTAACTTCCGATAACTCGATTTTTTAGTCCCATAATGTCCGTTAATTTTTTTCTCTGATAACATTTTTATCGTTTCCAGGTCGCATTTCGCCGAACTAATTAATTATCAAGGAGGAGAAAAATGTACATGATTATAGATTACTGTACTTGTTTTACAAGATAATGCTGAATCAGGCCGCCACGTGAAGAAAAATGGAAGGAAGAGGAGAAGGAAGAAGAAGAAGAGGAGATGGAGGAAGAAGAAGAGGAAGAGGAAGAAGAGGAAGAAGAAGCCTTGCAATAGCGACTTGCTCAGCCATGCGGCTGCTCGGCTCTGCAGGTACTGGGTTTGGTCAAGGTTGGGAAACCCGAAAAATAAAAACGTGTGACTGCTACTGTGCTACATTGTGTGACCGTGGAAATACTGCGGCCGCCGTATAATTTCTTGTGGCGATAGATTTTTAGACCCTACGGCCGCTGTATAATTGCTAGTGACCGTAGATTTTTTTTACCCTCCGGCCACTGTATAATTGCTAGTGGCCGTAGATTTTTTTACCCTCCAGCCGCCGTATAATTGCTAGTGGCCGTAGATTTTTTTACCCTCCGGCCACTGTATAATTGCTAGTGGCCGTAGATTTTTTGACCCTACGGCCGCCGTATAATTTCTTGTGGCCGTAGATTTTTAGACCCTACGGCCGCTGTATAATTGTTAGTCACCGTAGATTTTTTTTACCCTCCAGCCGCCGTATAATTGCTAGTGGCCGTAGATTTTTTTACCCTCCGGCCGCTGTATAATTGCTAGTGGCCGTAGATTTTTTTACCCTCCAGCCGCCGTATAATTGCTAGTGGCCGTAGATTTTTTTACCCTCCGGCCGCTGTATAATTGCTAGTGGCCGTAGATTTTTTGACCCTACAGCCGCCATATAATTGCTAGTGGCCGTAGATTTTTAGACCCTACAGCCGCCGTATAATTGCTAGTGGCCGTAGATTTTTTTACCCTCCGGCCGCCGTATAATTGCTTGTAGCCGTCAATTTTTTTAGACCCTACAGCCGCCGTATAATTGCTAGTGGCCGTAGATTTTTTTACCCTCCGGCCGCCGTATAATTGCTAGTGGCCGTAGATTTTTTTACCCTCCGGCCGCTGTATAATTGCTAGTGGCCGTAGATTTTTTTACCCTCCGGCCGCCGTATAATTGCTAGTGGCCGTAGATTTTTTTACCCTCCGGCCGCTGTATAATTGCTAGTGGCCGTAGATTTTTTGACCCTACAGCCGCCGTATAATTGCTAGTGGCCGTAGATTTTTAGACCCTACAGCCGCCGTATAATTGCTAGTGGCCGTAGATTTTTTTACCCTCCGGCCGCCGTATAATTGCTTGTAGCCGTCAATTTTTTTAGACCCTACAGCCGCCGTATAATTGCTAGTGGCCGTAGATTTTTAGACCCTCCGGCCGCGGTATAATTTCTTGTGGCCGTAGATTTTTTTACCCTCCGGCCGCTGTATAATTGCTAGTGGCCGTAGATTTTTTTACCCTCCAGCCGCCGTATAATTGCTAGTGGCCGTAGATTTTTTTACCCTCCAGCCGCCGTATAATTGCTAGTGGCCGTAGATTTTTTTTACCCTCCGGCCGCTGTATAATTGCTAGTGGCCGTAGATTTTTTGACCCTACAGCCGCCGTATAATTGCTAGTGGCCGTAGATTTTTAGACCCTACAGCTGCCGTATAATTGCTAGTGGCCGTAGATTTTTTTACCCTCCGGCCGCCGTATAATTGCTTGTAGCCGTCAATTTTTTTAGACCCTACAGCCGCCGTATAATTGCTAGTGGCCGTAGATTTTTAGACCCTACGGCCGCCGTATAATTTCTTGTAGCCGTCGATTTTTTGACCCTACGGCCGCCGTATAATTGCTAGTGGCCGTAGATTTTTAGACCCTACGGCCGCCGTATAATTGCTAGTGGCCGTAGATTTTTAGACCCTACAGCTGCCGTATAATTGCTAGTGGCCGTAGATTTTTTTACCCTCCGGCCGCCGTATAATTGCTTGTAGCCGTCAATTTTTTTAGACCCTACAGCCGCCGTATAATTGCTAGTGGCCGTAGATTTTTAGACCCTACGGCCGCCGTATAATTTCTTGTAGCCGTCGATTTTTAGACCCTACGGCCGCCGTATAATTGCTAGTGGCCGTAGATTTTTTGGACCCTATGGCCGCCGTATAATTGCTAGTGGCCATAGATTTTTTGACCCTACGGCCGCCGTATAACTGCTAGTGGCCGTAGATTTTTAGACCCTATGGCCGCCGTATAATTGCTAGTGGCCGTAGATTTTTTGGACCCTATGGCCGCCGTATAATTGCTAGTGGCCATAGATTTTTTGACCCTACGGCCGCCGTATAACTGCTAGTGGCCGTAGATTTTTAGACCCTATGGCCGCCGTATAATTGCTAGTGGCCGTAGATTTTTTGACCCTACAGCCGCCGTATAATTGCTAGTGGCCGTAGATTTTTTGACCCTACGGCCGCCGTATAATTGCTAGTGGCCGTAGATTTTTTGGACCCTATGGCCGCCGTATAATTGCTAGTGGCCATAGATTTTTTGACCCTACGGCCGCCGTATAACTGCTAGTGGCCGTAGATTTTTAGACCCTATGGCCGCCGTATAATTGCTAGTGGCCGTAGATTTTTTGGACCCTATGGCCGCCGTATAATTGCTAGTGGCCATAGATTTTTTGACCCTACGGCCGCCGTATAACTGCTAGTGGCCGTAGATTTTTAGACCCTATGGCCGCCGTATAATTGCTAGTGGCCGTAGATTTTTTGACCCTACAGCCGCCGTATAATTGCTAGTGGCCGTAGATTTTTTGACCCTACGGCCGCCGTATAATTGCTAGTGGCCGTAGATTTTTTGACCCTACGGCCGCCGTATAATTGCTAGTGGCCGTAGATTTTTTGACCCTACGGCCGCCGTATAATTGCTAGTGGCCGTAGATTTTTTGACCCTACGGCCGCCGTATAATTGCTAGTGGCCGTAGATTTTTTGACCCTACGGCCGCCGTATAATTGCTAGTGGCCGTAGATTTTTTGACCCTACGGCCGCCGTATAATTGCTAGTGGCCGTAGATTTTTTGACCCTGCGGCCGCCGTATAATTTCTTGTGGCGATAGATTTTTAGACCCTACGGCCGCTGTATAATTGCTAGTGACCGTAGATTTTTTTTACCCCCCGGCCACTGTATAATTGCTAGTGGCCGTAGATTTTTTTACCCTCCAGCCGCCGTATAATTGCTAGTGGCCGTAGAGTTTTTTTACCCTCCGGCCGCTGTATAATTGCTAGTGGCCGTAGATTTTTTGACCCTACGGCCGCCGTATAATTTCTTGTGGCCGTAGATTTTTAGACCCTACGGCCGCTGTATAATTGCTAGTGACCGTAGATTTTTTTTACCCTCCAGCCGCCGTATAATTGCTAGTGGCCGTAGATTTTTTTACCCTCCGGCCGCTGTATAATTGCTAGTGGCCGTAGATTTTTTTACCCTCCAGCCGCCGTATAATTGCTAGTGGCCGTAGATTTTTTTACCCTCCGGCCGCTGTATAATTGCTAGTGGCCGTAGATTTTTTGACCCTACAGCCGCCATATAATTGCTAGTGGCCGTAGATTTTTAGACCCTACAGCCGCCGTATAATTGCTAGTGGCCGTAGATTTTTTTACCCTCCGGCCGCCGTATAATTGCTTGTAGCCGTCAATTTTTTTAGACCCTACAGCCGCCGTATAATTGCTAGTGGCCGTAGATTTTTTTACCCTCCGGCCGCCGTATAATTGCTAGTGGCCGTAGATTTTTTTACCCTCCGGCCGCTGTATAATTGCTAGTGGCCGTAGATTTTTTTACCCTCCGGCCGCCGTATAATTGCTAGTGGCCGTAGATTTTTTTACCCTCCGGCCGCTGTATAATTGCTATTGGCCGTAGATTTTTTGACCCTACAGCCGCCGTATAATTGCTAGTGGCCGTAGATTTTTAGACCCTACAGCCGCCGTATAATTACTAGTGGCCGTAGATTTTTTTTACCCTCCGGCCGCCGTATAATTGCTTGTAGCCGTCAATTTTTTTAGACCCTACAGCCGCCGTATAATTGCTAGTGGCCGTAGATTTTTAGACCCTCCGGCCGCGGTATAATTTCTTGTGGCCGTAGATTTTTTTACCCTCCGGCCGCTGTATAATTGCTAGTGGCCGTAGATTTTTTTACCCTCCAGCCGCCGTATAATTGCTAGTGGCCGTAGATTTTTTTACCCTCCAGCCGCCGTATAATTGCTAGTGGCCGTAGATTTTTTTACCCTCCGGCCGCTGTATAATTGCTAGTGGCCGTAGATTTTTTGACCCTACAGCCGCCGTATAATTGCTAGTGGCCGTAGATTTTTAGACCCTACAGCTGCCGTATAATTGCTAGTGGCCGTAGATTTTTTTACCCTCCGGCCGCCGTATAATTGCTTGTAGCCGTCAATTTTTTTAGACCCTACAGCCGCCGTATAATTGCTAGTGGCCGTAGATTTTTAGACCCTACGGCCGCCGTATAATTTCTTGTAGCCGTCGATTTTTTGACCCTACGGCCGCCGTATAATTGCTAGTGGCCGTAGATTTTTAGACCCTACGGCCGCCGTATAATTGCTAGTGGCCGTAGATTTTTAGACCCTACAGCTGCCGTATAATTTCTTGTGGCCGTAGATTTTTTTACCCTCCGGCCGCCGTATAATTGCTTGTAGCCGTCAATTTTTTTAGACCCTACAGCCGCCGTATAATTGCTAGTGGCCGTAGATTTTTAGACCCTACGGCCGCCGTATAATTTCTTGTAGCCGTCGATTTTTAGACCCTACGGCCGCCGTATAATTGCTAGTGGCCGTAGATTTTTTGGACCCTATGGCCGCCGTATAATTGCTAGTGGCCATAGATTTTTTGACCTTACGGCCGCCGTATAACTGCTAGTGGCCGTAGATTTTTAGACCCTATGGCCGCCGTATAATTGCTAGTGGCCGTAGATTTTTTGGACCCTATGGCCGCCGTATAATTGCTAGTGGCCATAGATTTTTTGACCCTACGGCCGCCGTATAACTGCTAGTGGCCGTAGATTTTTAGACCCTATGGCCGCCGTATAATTGCTAGTGGCCGTAGATTTTTTGACCCTACAGCCGCCGTATAATTGCTAGTGGCCGTAGATTTTTTGACCCTACGGCCGCCGTATAATTGCTAGTGGCCGTAGATTTTTTGACCCTACGGCCGCCGTATAATTGCTAGTGGCCATAGATTTTTTGACCCTACGGCCGCCGTATAACTGCTAGTGGCCGTAGATTTTTAGACCCTATGGCCGCCGTATAATTGCTAGTGGCCGTAGATTTTTTGGACCCTATGGCCGCCGTATAATTGCTAGTGGCCATAGATTTTTTGACCCTACGGCCGCCGTATAACTGCTAGTGGCCGTAGATTTTTAGACCCTATGGCCGCCGTATAATTGCTAGTGGCCGTAGATTTTTTGACCCTACAGCCGCCGTATAATTGCTAGTGGCCGTAGATTTTTTGACCCTACGGCCGCCGTATAATTGCTAGTGGCCGTAGATTTTTTGACCCTACGGCCGCCGTATAATTGCTAGTGGCCGTAGATTTTTTGACCCTACGGCCGCCGTATAATTGCTAGTGGCCATAGATTTTTTGACCCTACGGCCGCCGTATAATTGCTAGTGGCCGTAGATTTTTTGACCCTACGGCCGCCGTATAATTGCTAGTGGCCGTAGATTTTTTGACCCTACGGCCGCCGTATAATTGCTAGTGGCCATAGATTTTTTGACCCTACGGCCGCCGTATAATTGCTAGTGGCCGTAGATTTTTTGACCCTACGGCCGCCGTATAATTGCTAGTGGCCGTAGATTTTTTGACCCTACGGCCGCCGTATAATTGCTAGTGGCCGTAGATTTTCTGACCCTACGGCCGCCGTATAATTGCTAGTGGCCGTAGATTTTTTGACCCTACGGCCGCCGAGCCAAATGTAACTGAAGCAAGTCTTACTTACGTTGTTGTTCTTCATCTTCTTCTTGTGGACTTTTTTGTTTCACAGCCCACAGTTTTCATTGAAACTTCCTGAAACTTGGCATATCTTTGTAAAAATACCCTGTACAGACAGTAACCATCTCCGATTTTGAAAATTCCTCCTAGAAAAAAAGTTTTGACATCAAAATATCTCCGCTAATGGAAATTGCCCAAAAAATTATCTCCAAAACTAGGCAAGCTTTTTGAATTCTGTTTGCGGGAATCGAACAGGGGATTAGCACAGATGAATTACCGCACATATGATACATCACTATGGCGTCGTATAAATTTTTATGACGTCATTCCTATTTTTTTACTTTTTGTTTCACAACCCAGAGTTTTCATCGGATCTTCGTGAAACTTGCCATGTATATGCAGAAAGCCCACGCGCAGGCAGTAACCATCTCCGATTTTGGAAATTCTTCCTAGAAAAATTGTTGACGTCATAATATCGTCGCTAATGGAAATCACCTATACCATTATCTCCGAAAATAGGAAAGCTGTTTGAATTTTGGTTGCGGCAATCAAGCCGGGCATTAGCACAGATAATTTATCGCAAACCTGATACATCACAATGACGTCATATTCGTTTTTATGACGTCATCATTAAGAGGACGAGGATCTCAGCTCATTTGAGCTTGTTCTATCTCTCCTTGTCCTTGCATGATAACAGGGGCCGAGTACATTCGGCAAGGTTTCAATATTTTTTCGAAATGACTAATAACTTGGATGTTTTTATGTTCATTTCAAATAATTTCTCGTCATTTAGAATTCCATCAGTGCCAGTTTTACAAATATCCTTCATTTCATGCCAGCTTGGTGAGTAAAGCCCGAGGGCAGCAGAGCAGTAAATTATTCTACTACACCTGCGATTGATGGTGGTTCAACCTTGCCACTTGTCTTATCACCTGATAGATCATTGGTACAGTGCGACAGGTGGTGACGCTGTTTATCGATGCCTCCTAATACTTTGTTGGCCGCTTATGCTTTCCCACAACTGGCAAATGCCAGGGTGTGGTGGCTCTTCTAAAAGGCCTCTCCCTTACCTCGACCAATTGGAGCATCGAATGTCAGGATCTGGAACGGGCAAATCAGATGTAGAGAAACAGGTATTACCGGATCGGTTGTGACAATTTGCCTGTTTGTGGAAATCAATTCCCATCGAGTGGAGCTTGAGGAACCTGTTGGAGGCGTTTGAGGTTAACAAGGTGTTTCACAAAGAAACAGGTGTTCTCGTTTCAGGATGCCCAGCATCGTCGCGTATGAGAGCTCGTCCATCGACTGGTGCGAAGAGAACTTCAAATACTCTCCGGTGATCGCAGAGTATTATAACACAGTGAGTGAGTCCTTTCATCCTCGGTACCCTACATAACACTGGAGGTGTAGTTTACTGTCACGCTCAGATTTGCATGAGTAATCCTCTTGTTACCTTTACCCTCAGGATAATCACTATTCGGTGTGTGTGTGTGTGTGTGTGTGTGTGTATGTGTATGTGTGTATGTGTGGTTTATGTCTTAGGAATTATCTGGGAAGATGATTACTCCTGTTGTATTGCTCAGGACACCTTGATCGACCTGGTTGGACCCCGATCACGCGTTTCTATCTCAGTGGGAACTCCAGTTCAGAGAGAGAGAGAGAGAGAGAGAGAGAGAGAGAGAGAGAGAGAGAGAGAGAGAGAGAGAGAGAGAGAGAGAGAGAGAGAGAGAGAGAGAGAGAGAGAGAGAGAGAGAGAGAGAGAGAGAGAGAGAGAGAGAGAGAGAGAGAGAGAGAGAGAGAGAGAGAGAGAGAGAGAGAGAGAAAAAAAAAAAAAAAAAAAAAGTTGATGGGGGAGGGTGAGGGGGTGAGAGGGAGTTAGCAAAGAGAATATGTTCTGCTTTATTACCACCAGGTGTGCTCAAATGTATGTCACTGATGCATTGTCACGTGCTTACATCCAAGATGATTCAGTTGATAAGGACCTCATGGCGGACATGGAGGTCGGTACATCGTTTCATCAAATCTCTTCCCATTACTAAAGGGAAGTTCAAGGAAATACAGCAAGTAACATCAGAGGATGATTGTCTTGTGGAGCTGCAGACTTGCAAAATATAACTTGCCGCCCACAAAACGGCATGTGCTCGAGCAATGGTCACCACTACTGGAATATGAGGGATGAAGTTCATGAGACTGAGGGACTCATGTTCCTGGGTGACAAACTCATCATTCCGGCCAGAATGAGGAAGGAAGTCCTTACTAAGCTCCATGATAGTCATCTGGGAATCAACAGGACTAAGGCACCGGCACGAGAAATAGTCTACTGGCTTGGAATCTCAAAGGACATTGAAGAGACTGTGGCGCGCTGTAGCAAATGTGCCCACATATCGTGAGAACAACCAAGAGGAGCCTCTTGTGCCTCGTGAAGCTCCAGAGCATCCATGGCAAAAGCTGGGCTCAGACCTGTTTGAGTTTCGGGGGAAAAATTACCTGTGCATTGTGGATTACTATTCCAAATTTCCTGAAATATTTCTGCTCAAAGATAAGACTCACAGGTAGTAATGTCGTTAATCATTTGAAATGTCTGTTTGCATGCAATAGTATTCCTGATGGACTGATTTCAAATAACATGCTATTTTCTGGTCGAGAGTGACAACAGTTTGCCAAGGCATGGGAATTCAGAATTGTGACCTCTGACTTCCAGTCCCCGATAACCAATGTCTAACGGCATGAGTGAAAGGACCACTGGACTGAAGCACTCTCCTGCTCAGATTCTAAACAGTGGAAGACTAAAGTCAACATTACCTGCAGCTGCACACCTGTGGTAGCCTGAAGTGGTGATGAATGTCAGAACAGAGCTACTAAGATTGTAGGGAAAACAAAAGTACTACTATGATGACGATCGCAGTGCCAAGCCCCTGGGCAAACTAGAAGCAAATGACTGGGTTCGCATCAAGGAAAATGATGTGTGGAATTGAGCCAGGGTAAATGGGTGTCACGTAAGCCCCAGGTCATACGGAGTCCAATCCAAGACGGGAAGTGCCGTACTTTGTACAAAACTGACGTCATCTGCAAAAAAACCCGGCAGAGCCTGATCATGCAGTCACACCTAGCTTTAAGTTGGTCACTCGTGTGGATGAGCCTGGAGCCTGGAGCCTGGGTCTCCCTCACCAGGGGAATGGAATTGGCTTCCACTACTCCACCAGCAAATCCCACAGTAGCGGAGGCTTCACCCCAAGACTTTGGCACGACGAGGTCGTCTGGCCGACGTGTGAAACACACAGATGGACTGGATCTGTAAATTGTGGTCACGAGTCAACCCTTGTGGACAATGTTCATTTGATCTGTTTAATGTGAATATCTTTAACTGAACTTGGGGAGTCTTCTAAAGATTGCCAGCTTGGGTTGTGGCTTCCGATGAGACCTGAACCACGGTGTAACAGTAACTTCGAGTAGATTTGTCGCATTTCTCGTTTCATGTTATTTTCTTTCATTTATAGCCTATAACTCAGTTGTGTTGTTCTAGTTTGGTTAATTTTAATTTAATTAGAAATTAAAAGTGGAGGTGTCACATATCCTTTAATCATATATATTGTGCTAATTTTATAATTGATGCAGCCAATAGCAAGCGCCGCACTTGGCATGAATGGGGCGTGTGCTTTAGGATGGTGGGTTTGGGATTTTCGGGTCCTGAGTTCAAATCCTGCTCAGCTGTTGAATTAATACCAGGTGGGGTTGACTCAGCCTGTCATCCTTCCGAGGTTGACAAAGTGAGTACCAGCTTGCTGGGATGATTGAGCCATTCGAGTGTCCTGTGTCGGAGTGGTGAAATGTCCAGGATTGTACCCAATAGCCCAGGAGAGTGCTTCGGCAGCACCGCCACTCAATACAAAGCATGGTCCCAATTGATGGATGGATGGGCGTGTGCTCGCTGGTCATGCATGATTCGAGTGCTCACCGGGCACCATGTTGGGCATGTAATAAAACAAGTTGGTCAAAGTGGAATCTCCACTTATTTATTGTTGTAAACGTTACATACGGGAATATTGAGGAGGGGGGGGCTGAGAAGGGGGAGAGAGGGAAGAGGGGAGAGTGAGGAGGAAAGGAGGAGAGAGTAAAGAGAGGTGGGGGAGGGGAGATAGGAAGGAGGGGAGAGAGAGGAAGGGGGTGGGGAGATAGAAAGGTTGGGGGTGGGGTGGGGAGAGTGAGGAAAGGGATGGGAGGGGGGGAGAAAGAAAGATGAGGAGGGGAGAGGGAGTAAGAAAAAATAGATATGTTCTGCTTAATAACCATACACACATGTGTCCACATGTGTGTATATATATATATATATATATATATATATATATATATATATATATATATATATATATATATATATATATATATATATATATATATATATATACACACACACAGTGGGGAGAACAAGTATTTGATACACTGCCGATTTTGCAGGTTTTCCCACTTACAAAGCACGTAGAGGTCTTTAGTTTTCATCATAGGTACACTTCAACTGTGAAAGACGGAATCTTAAATAAAAATCCTGAAAATCACATTGTATGATTTTTAAATAATTAATTTGCATTTTATTGCATGAAATAAATATTTTATACATCAGAAAAACAGAACTTAATATTTGGTACAGAAACCTTTGTTTGCAATTACAGAGATTAGACGTTTCCTGTAGTTCTTAACCAGGTTTGCACAGACTGCAGCAGGGATTTTGGCCCACTCCTCCATATAGATCTTCTCCAGATCCTTCAGGTTTCAGGGCTGTCGCTGGACAACACAGACCTTCAGCTCCCTCCAAAGATTTTCTATTGGGTTCAGGTCTGGAGACTGGCTGGGCCACTCCAGGACCTTGAGATGCTTCTTACGGAGCCACTCCTTAGTTGCGCTGGCTGTGTGTTTCAGGTCGTTGTCATGCTGGAAGACCCAGCCACGCCCCATCTTCAATGCTCTTGTTGAGGGAAGGAGGTTGTTGGCCAAGATCTTGCGATACATGGCCCCATCCATCCTTCCCACAATACGGTGCAGTCGTCCTGTCCCCTTTGCAGAAAAGCATCCCCAAAGAATGATGTTTCCACCACCATGCTTCACGGTTGGGATGGTGTTCTTGGGGTTGTACTCATCCTTCTTCTTCCTCCAAACACGGCGAGTGGAGCTTAAACCAAAAAGCTCTATTTTGGTCTCATCAGACCACATGACCTTCTCCCATTCTCCTCTGGATCATCCAGATGGTCATTGACAAACTTCAGACGGGCCTGGACATGCGCTGGCTTGAGCAGAGGGACCTTGCGTGCGCTGCAGGATTTTTATCCATGACGGCGTAGTGTGTTAATTATGGTTTTCTTTGATACTGTGGTCCCAGCTCTCTTCAGGTAATTGACCAGGTCCTGCCGTGTAGTTCTGGGCTGATCCCTCACCTCTCATGATCATTGAGGCTCCACGAGGTGAGATCTTGCATGGAGCCCCAGACTGAGGGAGATTGACTGTTATCTTGAACTTCTTCCATTTTCTAATAATTGCGCCAACAGTTGTTGCCTTCTCACTAATCTGCTTGCCTATTGTCCTGTAGCCCATCCCAGCCTTGTGCAAGTCTACAATTTTGTCCCTGATGTCCTTCGACAGCTCTCTGGTCTTGCCCATTTTGGTGAGGTTGGAGTCTGATTGATTGAGTGTGGACAGCTGTCTTTTATGCAGATAACGAGTTCAAACTGGTGCAGCTAATGCAGGTAATGAGTGGCGAATGGGAGGGCTTCTCAAAGACAAAACTAACAGGTCTATGAGAGCCGGAATTCTTACTGGTTGGGAGGTGATCAAATACTTATTTCATGCAATAAAATGCAAATTACTTATTAAAAAATCATACAATGTGATTTTCAGGATTTTTGTTTTAGATTCCGTCTTTCACAGTTGAAGTGTACCTCTGATAAAAATTGCAGACCTCTACGTGCTTTGTAAATGGGAAAACCTGCAAAATCGGCAGTGTATCAAATACTTGTTCTCCCCACTGTATATTGGACCCCTCCCACACTCCTCGAGCCGAAGAAGCTGCATAAAGCAACCCAAGAAGACCTACACAAGGTAAGTGCTATGCTATTTCGAACCCTTCCCAGAGTTCCTCAACAACTATAAAGATGTTCACACATCGCACACACATGAGAATCCCAACACGATACACCCCCTCAGCTACCGGACCAGTTTCAACACTTGTTGGCGAATCATCAGTGATGGCGTAGACAAGAATGTATACCAATGAGGATTTTGTTGATTCGGTGAGAGCTGATTGGTTATTCCCTCCATTCACAGGTGAGAGATTTGGGTGGGTCTTTATTTATTGATATATTGACTGCTTTTGATGTTTGCACATGGTACATGCTTGGGAGTGTCATTGGTATGCATTCCTGTCGACGCTATTGCTGATGATTCACCAATAAGTGATGAAATTGGCCCGGTAGCTGAGGGGTGGTGAGTATTGGGATTGTCAAGTGTGGATGATATGTGAACGTCTTTATAGTTTTGAGGAACTCTGGGAATGGTTCAAAACAGTGTAGCACTTACCTTGTGTAGGTCTTCTTGGGTTGCTTTATGCAGCTTCTTTGGAAAGAGTGTGGGAGGGGTCAATTATTTATATAATCCAAGCCACCTGGGTTTAGTTGATTAGATAAGAGCTGATTGGCAATTCCCTCCATTCATCGATGAGAGATGTGGGTGGGTCTTCATATATACAGTATATATATATATATATATATATATATATATATATATATATATATATACACATCTAACTATATATATATATATATATATATATATATATATATATATATATATATATATATATATATATATATATATATATATATATATATATATATATATATATATATATATATATATATATATATATATATATATATATATATATATATATATATATATACACACACTATTAAAACTCTCATCTTGTATATATGTATGTATGTTCCCGAAATACAGCCAAAACGGTACACGATATCGCAAAATTTTGCAGCCCACATTACTCACCATTCACCTGTGGTGTGCAGTATCAAGTTTCGTTAAAATCGGGCAACGAATAAATTATTAAAAAATCAATTCCCGATTTAGTCAAGTACTCTTCAGGATTATTTGATCAATGCAAACAACCTCAGCGGTATAGTTCACTGGAACTATCTTATTTCGTTTTTTCTTTTTTTTTTTTGAAACGATTTTTTTTCATCAACCGCTGTCACAATGGGAACCCAACGGGTTCACGGGTTGTCTAATATATATATATATATATATATATATATATATATATATATATATATATATATATATATATATATATATATATATATATATATATGTATGTATGTAACTGAGGCATCCCAGCGTGCTCCAATTTCCGTTCCGTTGTGGCTTCAGATGAGGTTCCATACGGCCAGCATGGCAACAAAAAGGAAAGACACAATAAAGTACACCAAAAAGACAACCGCAATGATTTACCTTAAAATAGAGTTCCTTAAAAGTGGAATTCAAATGGAAAATTAGCAAACTTCAATTCCAAAATATATCAAGCCACAGAGATCACAAAATGTCAATTGATGCTTTACAGCGAGAACCAACATGGCAGAGTTCTGAACACGAGGCTAGATTAGCCGTTGGACGTTTTTTCGGTTTTAAATTTTTTTATAGGTATCTTTATATAATGGAATCAGATCACACAAAAGTGTGAAACAATGTGATGTTGTGTAAAAAAAAAAAAAATTCTCGATTTATATCTAGAAAATACGGCCTGTTCCACCGGGCCCGAAAAAAGGACTGTATCGCCAAAAAATGGCCTGCTGTTGACTTGACATGGCTTGCAAACGAACAAACATCAAAGAATACCACTCAACGTTGAGCAACACGTGGGTGTGTTCCATTACCAAGCAGTTGTAGAGTGCTCACCGAGTGGCTTAAGCACTCAAGCAAGCATTCCAATGAAACAGTTAAGGAACGGCTGGTTTGACAAATGATTACCAATGAAGATTTGGCATCCAATGATATGAGTGAGGAAAGTGAAAAATAAATTTTAGCGCTTTATCATCCAGAAACTGTTGTGGCTTGTTCCAAGGCAAGGTGTTTTTTGAGTAGACCGAAACAAAACAGCAGCTTAAGACCCTTGCGAGGTGAAAGGCTGATGAGCACCCTGTAAATTATCTTCAAAAGGGGTGTTTTAAATTTACTCAAATACTCAGTTTTCACTCATGCACTCCCTTGGAATTCTTGAGTATGCATGCAGTTTTGAACCGCTAGGTTTCATGGTTTTGGAATTATGGAGGAGACAGACTGACGGACACACACACACACACACACACACACACACACACACACACACACACACACACACACACACACACACACACACACACACACACACACACACACACACACACACACACACACACACACACGACTCTTTTGTGGGTAGATGCACTGATGTTGGCTGATTTCCAGGCAGATGAAGAAGAGCGAGGGAAAATGATGGGGTGAAAAAGGGGAGAGAGGGGATGGGGATGTGCAAAAGCAACAGAGCTGGGGTCTGTTCAGTTACTAATGGTGTGTTCAGTTACCTCGCTATCACCAAGCTAACCGTTCCTTATCAACGGTTTCGAATGGAGTGCTTACTTGAGTGCTCAAGCCAATTGGCAAGCGCTCTGCAAGAAATTTGGTAACGGAACACACTCCAAGTTTTCGGGACACCTGAGCTGCTCTAAAAACCTGAAAAAAGCGTTGGGGAATTTCGAGATTCGGACAAAATGGCGGCTCATAGGAAATGTAGATCGTGCTCGGAAACGCAAAACAAGAGTTTAAAAGACCCTTCCCATGTCCTTTTTCTTAAGACTGCATGGAGTAAGGTGCTATATGTACTCTCTAGTTTAAAATGTTGTATAGTTAACATTTATGAGTTAGTACTTTGAGCAGCATGTAAAGTTATCATGATCACAGTTAAGTTGTACAACATGCAGACAGACCAATGGCCATCTACATTTATCACACTTGGACGTGGTGTTATGCTTAGAGTGTGTGCTCTGAGTCTGGCTCTGGGAGGTTCGTGGTTCAAACCCCAGCTGAGTCATATCAGATTTTAGTGATGGTATGTGCTCCTTCTCTGCTTGACTCTCGGCACTTGAAAAGGACAGAGCATGGACCAAACCATGGGTTGGTAATCACAGCACAGGCTTTGTTGGACTATAGCTGATTTGGTCTCCTGCATCAAAGTTCATTGCAAGGGAGATTTTTATTTAATTTCTTTTTTTAAAATACACAACAGATACACAGGGGGAAATGAGGGGAAAAAGGGGTGCGAATGAGAAAGGGGGAGTGGAGGCAGCAACACAATTACACCATTTCGCGTACATAATATGTAGATAGCCTTCAATGAAACCGTTTAAAAGCATTAAAAAAAATCCTTTTGAACCATTTAACCGATCAGGGTATCGTACTGTATCGTTTACTAATTTCGATTCATTCCAACATTTTTTGGCTCGTCACTGGTTATCTGAAACATGCACCTGAGATCTGTACCTTGTACCTTGCACCTTGTACCAGGTGAAAATCGTATTTTCTTCACATCGTAACTGTACGTGTTGACAATTTGTTCCATTGAAATTGACACCAAAATGAATGTTCTTGACACACACATGTTTGTGCATTTGGTTTTCAAGACATTTGGATAAACTTGCTTCATCACCCCGACAGGTAAGCAATGTGGTGTTCTTCCTGCTTTCTCCACTCATGGTGTACCTTTCACGCTCTTTCGCCTCCAATTCCTCGTGGCACATCCACCTCTTGTGGTTCTGCATGACAGTCGTGGGTGAGTGAGTGATTGAGGTAATTGTCACCAACAGTGAAAAATTAAGTGGTGTACGAAGAAAAATTTCTTTTTTAATTGAAGCTTTGTGGTGACACATCTACTAGTGTTGAGTACTAACCTGGCATTTTTCTCTTCCCAGGAGGCTTCTCTGCGTACTTCCACATGACATTGAGCTTCTTGGGACAAATGCTGGATGAGCTTTCAATCTTATGGATCCTGAGTGTCGCTTGTATCTTGTGGTTCCCAAAAGATTCCATGCCCTTGTCTTTCAGAGGCAACAGGTTTGTTCGTCGTCGTTCGTCTGCAGTACGTGGCCATGGGTTGGCATCACTTTTTGCAGGGACATGCGCTAATGCGGTGCCCCCTGTTACCAGTAAACTGGTACTCATTTTGCTGACCTCAGACGGATGGTGTGTTCCAAGCCACTTTTTTGGTGTTAATTATTAACATTAATTATTACACCCACCTGGTGTTAATTCAACGGTTCACAGAGGCTAAAACTCAAGATGCCAAATGATCTTAAGCCAATCACCCCAAACCATTACACCAACACCAACACCAAGCTTTAGACATCCTATTCATAGACAGACAAACAAACAAACTGAAAAAAATGTTTGTTTGAATTTTAGTTAAAAACTAAACTGAGCTCAGTCTGACTTTTCTCGATTATGGCTCCCTTGACCTCCTTTCCTCTTCTTTCTCTTTCTAACTGAATATTTCCTTTTCCTTCTCCCCTGGCCCTCTGCCACGACCACACACCTCATGTGCGGTGGGTCAATGACTCCGGGCATTGCCTGCCTGCCTTGCCTGGTTTTACAGAGAAGACTTACATGAATTACACTTCACTAACTAATCTGTGTGGCGACTATGCCGTCTCTCATGTCGCACATAAAAACTGGACAACTTTACTCTAACGGGTCCCTGGTTGCAGAAAATGTTCTAACCTACACGAACACATGGACATTGCTAACTTAAACATCCTCCCTAATTTGTACCCACCCCAATGTAATCGTATTTAATGATTGATTAATTTTTTAATTGAAGGATTTAAGATCTTTTTGTGATTGACGACTTCATTTATTTGAAGACTTGATGATGGATGTGTAATCATTCCATTGATAGGAATTGTAAATACATTTGCAGTAAATAATTGAAGTATATTTTGGTGACGATTGAAAGCTCTCATCACTTGGCTACTCCTTGTGATTGAATTGTAGTGAAGATGTATTTTTTGACCATTGGGACTGCTGCGCAAAATTCCTTTGCGATAGTTCATTGGATCACTGGGAGGTGCTGAGACCAGTGTGACCACTCCTCATTTTCATAAATACCAAGGTGAGCCAATGAAAAAAGCCAAGAATTCACAAGGTTTCGGAAAAGCGATGATAATAGAAAACCTATAGAAAACCAAGACGCCAAGGTGAATAACGAATAGCCAAGATCTTGTGAAAAAAAACCAAGGAGTGGTCACACTGGCTGAGACCCAGATGTTGGTGTGTGCATGTGCGCACGAGCGCAGTGTTATTGTTAGTTTGCCCTTCGTAGCTGAAGACAGCCATTCACCAATGATGTGAACACCTGGGTGCACGAATTTGTTTTTATAATGTCGGAGCTGCGTCTCGCTTGCAACCACACTCTGAGATAGCTAGTGTATCCTGGTGTCAAACAATACACTCAAGACGACCAGACAACTTGCTACTCGCAGTGTTGGTAAGTTGTTTTGCGTGTCAGTGATAACTCACTGACTCTTCATGAAATACATAAATGGAATCTTTAACATCCACCAAATGCCACCGGATGGGACACCTGGCCGAATATACATCCGAGGGACAGTGCACTTTGTGGTGCAACTCCCTACCTATAAAAGAACAGGATGACAATTTCCTTCCTGTGTTCCTGACTCTTCCTTCAAGGTTGCAGCTCACCGTCACCTCCTGTCATCTTACATTTCCATTTAAATATCTTTTTTAGGGATTAGGCCCTACTAACCTTTTGCTATACGTCATCTCTTCCGAACATACGTCGTACTAGTGCGCTTGTTCATTTTCGCATTCCTTTCTGTGTTGCTCAAAAACCTCTATATCGATCTCTGCTGTTTTTGCTTCTCCATAACCCTCGACTTGGTTGGTTGAAACCCCGTGGCCATGTGAAGTGAAAGAAAGCGGCAAAGATGGACTCGCTTCACGATAATTATATATTTATTTGGAAGTAGATGGAATGAATGAAAAATGGTCGCACTACTCCTATTATAAACTTGCGCACAAGAGACTTGCTAATTTTGGACGTTGAATCCAGCATTTGTTCATGAAGTATATAATCTATATATAATGGAGCAAGTGTGTGTATCCATGTATGCATCATCTACTCCTCTGAGACAATTTGACCGAGATGAAGCTGAAACTTTCAGGGATCAATGAGGACACCCTGAAGTTGTGAATGTTCAAGTTTTGTTTGATTCAATTGGGTTTTGAATTTGTTTTTTCTTCACTTTGGGTGCAATTGGAATTATCTGAGTGATATAACCACGATGTATTATATTATGCACATAAACAGTACGCGTGTTTCCACTTCATGTGTGTAACCCCGGTTAATTTCATTTTCGGGAGCGATCGATGCAGCGGTCTGTTGCCTATACGCCGCCCAAATAAAAGGATGTGTCAGAAGAACGTGTTGCACGCTTGTGACAATATCGCCCACCGCGATGGTATTAATAATAATCATCAAGATAATAACGACGTTGGGAGCGGGTTCTTCTCGTACTATACAATGCCCATTTCCCCTTTAACACCACAAGTAACCTTTTTATGTGCTAAAATTATATCGTAGTTGTTTTATAGTTTCACAAAATGTCGTCGGATGGATGTGACTGAGAGTAAATGTCAGACTCCGTGGAATTGTGGTTAGAGCATCTGCTCTGAGTCCCGAGTCTGCGGTTGGCGGTTCAATTCTAACCCTAACCGTGTCATACATTCCTGGTGTTGACTTAATGGCTCGAGTGGTGGGATTGGGATTCTAGGGTCCTGAGTTCAAATCACGCTTGGCTGTTGAATTAATACCAGGTGGGGTTGACTCAGCCTGTCATCCTTCTGAGGTTGGCAAAATGAGTGCCAGCTTGCTGGTATCCTGCGTCAGAGTGGTGACCCATCCAGGATTGTGCCCAATAGCCAAGGAGACTGCTAAGGCAGCACCAATGCTCTGCACAGTGTATGGTCCCAATGGATGGATGGGTGGATGTGTTATACCAACGACTTTAAAAATGGTTCATGCTTGATGCTCAGCAGTTAGAGGATAGTGCACAGAGAAACCCTGTGGGTTGGTGACTCACCAAATCCCAGTGTGTTTTGTGAAGTTATTTCCCCCAAGGTCAATGGCTGTGCTTGTCTCATGTTTCAAAATCAAGTCCTATGTTGTTGTTACTTCTGTCTGCATGTACGTTCATAACTTGTATGTATCAGCTCTTCCATGAGGCTCACTGTAGAATTAAAAATATATTAAACTCCCCAGTGATATGTACTTGTGCTTACTCCGATAAATTTAAATTGATTGTATTAACTTGTCTAACTTTCTTAATTGCCTCTCCTACATCTAAAATTACTAACAATCACCATTGCAATCGTTTTTTTTTTTTTAAACAAACACACAGGTGTGCTTCCCCCATCGTATTCCCTTTCTGTGAGCAGGTGGAGCTTTGGATGGTTTGTCATGGCACTGAGTACCTGCTGTACAGTTCTCGCATTTTTGAAGCCAAACCTAAATGCTTATGCTCTCAACAGCATAGGAATTTACATCCTTTACGTCATGTACACATCTCTCAGATGGTGAGGAACACACGGCAAGGCCATACAAGTGATAGCATCACAGTGTTTATGTCACTACCTTTGTGAAGTGGAATGCAGTTGGTCGGGCACATACCTCCACCAGGCTGAACAGTCTACGTTTTGTAGCCCACTGATAGATCGCTTGGTGTTGTTGGCTTGGTGTTGGCTTAATGGTTCGGGTGGTGGGCTTGGGATCCGAGGATCCTGAGTTGAAATCCCACTTGGCTGTTGAATTAATACCAGGTGGGGTTAACTCTGCCTGTCATCCTTCCGAGGTCAGCAAAATGAGTACCAGCATGCTGGTATACTGTGTCGGAGTGGCAACCCAACCAGAATTGTGTCCAATAGCCAAGGAGACTGCTTCGGCAGCACCAACGCTCTGCATAGAGTATGGTCCCAATGGAATGGATGGATAGATCATATCTGGATTCAGAACTTAACCACAATCTCATCGGCTTGTTGTCACCTAAGCAACTCATCCACCTAGTTTTGTCATAATCCGTCCACAACTTTTTGAGATATCCTGCTCACAGACAAACAAACAGATAGACAGACAGGGGTGACAACATAACGCCCGTCCACCTTCGGTGTGCTTGTGCAGTAGATGTTGTCGTTAATTACACATTGTGCATTATACATTCACTGCATGCATCATCTTATAACCGACCAATGGACCTTGCAGGACCAGTAACCTTCTCTATGCATTCCAAATATTCCGCTCTTTCACCGTGAAGCTGCCTCAGACAGAAGGTTTAGTTGTTGACACTTATTAAACCTTCTATTCATCGATCCCATGGCAGTACCATTCTGCACTTCATAAACTTAAAAAAAAAATGAATGTAAATTTTCCTCGATTATTATTAATCCAAATCACAGTGCAAACCCGTTCCTGATGTGGCATTTTGGGTCAACAAGTCACAAGCTTCACTGATCATGGTTCACAACTAACCAGGAGACACGATAATGGCATTCATGTGACGGCCAGAAAATTGGACACTCGGTTCCAGGAGTAGGCTACACGTTCCAATCCATCAACAGTACTCATTGTGTCCTTCTTTCCTTTCCGCAGCACAGTTGTTACGGCTGTCATCCACACCCAAAATATGCAGTGAATGCCAAAATACAAATGCGTGCAATAATCAAAGCCTCGAATAATCTACACCTCTGCCAACCACTCTTCCAAAATTCCATTTGGGGCACAGACCGTACAAAAAAAAAAACAGCAACAACTTATACCATTGCTGACCGTGCTAATAGGATTGTGCATGTCAAGTCAAAATGCACCTTAACGTTTCTTCGACTTGTCTGGCATCACAACAGCCAAAGGGTCATGCTTGCAATGAACAGCCGACGTGCCCATGACGGGCCAGCCAAGGTCTTTGGGCCGAACGACCAAGGTGCCTGCAACAAATGGCCAACGCGCCCACGATGGACCTCAAACGCGCCTACGACAATCATTAGTTCCACCGTCATTTACATCAATCATCGTATGGCACTTATTTTTTTTTACATCACATGCATGCAGCTTTGTGCAGCAATGAAATAGGGTTATAAATATTCACTCAAAATATAATCCATATACCCCAATGGTATATGGTGGTGCTGTTCGCTTTGCTAAATGTCATGTCTTGTTTATGCTGTGGATATTATATGCTATGGATTTTACATGAGCAAAGGCATATATTATGTATAACTCGCTTGGTGAGTGTTTTGTGATTCAAATAGTTAATCTTTTTACACCACAAAATCTGTGCAATTTGTTTGTTCATGTGCAGCAAGCACATAGCTGCTTGTATTGCATTAATTATTTCAGTGGTGCAGCGATGCCATCGATGTAGTTTAGAGCAATAAAAGTTGCAATTTGCCCATGGTGCCAGCAATAGCTCACCTCCTCTTTGTGAAGGGCACCATGAGATCATTAACATCCATCAACAAATGCTAGCAGACAGGAAGAGCAGTTTAACATCCATCCGAGGGATGGCACACACATTGATTGCTCTGTCCATGAAACACCAGGATGACAGGTTATAGCTGGGTTGGGATTCAAACCCAGGCAGGAGAGCTCAGAGGCAAGTGTGCATACCTCTCAGCCATCCTGTCAACCCCGTCTTCACTAATAAATGTCAGTGTGTGCGTCTGCCTCCTTTATAACTCCAAAACCATGAAACCTTGCAGCCTGAAACTTTGCATGCATACTAAGGGAACTCCGAGGAAGTGCATGACTGAAAATTGGGTGTTTGGGTTAATTAAAACACTCCTTTTGAAGAGAATTAATGGCTTTATTTAATTATATCTTTGATCAGGCGCATCCTCAGCCACCTCGCTCTCTGCAGTCTTAAGGCACATCCTGGTTTACCTCTCTGGGGTATGAAGCCACCATTTTTTGTCCTTCTCAACCATGTCTTGACTAGGAACAGGCCACAATGATTTTTTTTTAACGATGAAGTTTTTTTTAAACTGTCCTCACTCATATTATCGAATCTTTGTTCATCATAGCAACAAATCGCTTGGTACATTGCGATGCTTTTAAACGCCCGGAGACGCCAACGGTTTCGTGGCTTTATTTCATTTCTGCACTTGTCATAACCTCGAGAATCTCTTAAACTAAGCCTAATTGCAAAGTTTAAGCTCCAGAATTGAATTTAGCAGCAGTTCGGACTGTTACAAAAGGGTTAATTTGTCCAATTCAGACATATTTGATATTTTGCACATCTCCGGGAGGTGTATGGTTAATATGATAGATCGGTGATTGCTAATCACTTGCCAAGCAAGCTGTTCTTCATCAATCGTTTCATTGGGATGGCTTAAGCCACTTGGTGAGTGCTCCATAATATTCGCACTGTCACTGAATACTGTATATCGATCCACTTGAACAAAGTTCAGGGGCCACTCGCCTGTGATGATCCAGTGTTGTTCTGCAGTAAATAACAAAGGTAAATACAAATTAAAAAAAAAACAAGAAAAAGAGCAATCAGAGATTTCAGATCCGCGCCAGGACTTGTTTTGTGTTGTGTATTTTGTGTGGCATTTGTGTACTGGTGTGTTACGTAATTAATGAGACATAATTAGAACCACCACTTTATAACTGCTGGCAGTGATGACTGGGTACCAAGACACCCTGCTTTGATTGGACACCTGGCCCTGACCCATGATATATTTTTATTATTACTCATTATTCAATTGAACAATTGAATTCAGAATGGGATTAAAATAAATTCAATTCAAATAAAATGGAAGACCAAAGAGGTACAGTCTTGCATTGGAGTAATCAGAAGGAACCCGAACAAGCAAAAAGCAAAGATGAAATCATCACGAGGAACCTGGATAGGATTCACATTTCAGCTGCTACTCCTGTACCCTCAAACCCATCCGGGCACAACCAAGTGAGCCTTATTCAAAACAACAACAAAAAAAAGAACCCATATCAAAAAAAATTAAAATAATTCTCGCTGCCAGACCATGCATCCAATCAAGTTTAAATTTAAAACATATATTCGCCATCACTACTAGATCATAAATGTGGAGCTACACGTCAATTGATTAAGCAGTTCCAGCGAAAACATTATTTAATATTTTTGGTCAATTCAATATGGCTGCCAAACCATGTGACCTATCAGTTATTCCTCAACAAACCTATACACCATGCTTTGGGGGAACATTTGTGTGAAGCTTCCCCTCGATCTGTCCTGCCGTTCTGGAGAAGATTTTTATAGGTTTTATGGTAAATGCAATATGGCTTCCAAACCATGTAATATACGACATCATATGTGTGAACCTTTTGTTCCTCATGAATAAGTGGTCATACATATAAAGTTTTGCCTCAATATGATCAGCCACTTCAGAGAATAAGATTTTTGAAGGTTTTTCCTCTTTCAAACCAATATGGCTGTCAAATCACGTGACTGATGACATCATCAAAAATATTTTTCTGTGGACCATTTTATCCCAGATGGCCCTCAAAAATTTTCACACTGATCAGATATAGCGTTCTACATATGCAATTATGACATCATAACGAAGGTACCTATGACATCACCAAAACCACACTTATTCTTGATGAGGAGTACTTGCTATATGCCAAGTTTCAATTTTTTCCTTGGTGTGGTTTCAGAAATATAAAGTTTCAACGTTTTTTCCGTTTTTCCAACGTGGCTGCCACACCACATGACGTATGACATCATAATTATGATGAAAACATTCTACATGTGCAGTTGCACCAACGATGAAAATTTTGGCTCAATCCGTCAAGTGGTTGTGGAGAAAAACACGAAAGTTCTGTGCGGACAAAAATACAGACAGACAAACGGACCCAAATGGAATGCCCTCTCCTTCGGCGAGGGTAAAAATGAAATGTTTTGTTAACATCACAACAGGATAGCCGAGAGGTATGCAGGCTCGCTCACGCTAAGCTGTCTCGCCTGGGTTTGAATTCCCACCCAGCTATGAACTGTCATCCCAGTGTTTTATTGGAAGAGTGATTCATCAATCTGTGTGCCGTTAAACTGGATGCTACATCTGCTGGAATTCCCCCCTCCTTTCTACCCCACCCCTCCTCTCTCTCTCTCTCTCTCTCTCTCTCTCTCTCTCTCTCTCTCTCTCTCTCTCTCTCTCTCTCTCTCTCTCTCTCTCTCTCTCTCTCTCTCTCTCTCTCTCTCTCTCTCTCTCTCTCTCTCTCTCTCTCTCTCTCTCTCTCTCTCTCACACACACACACACACACACACACACACACACACACACACACACACACACACACACACACACACACACACACACACACACACACACACACACACACACACACACACACACACACACACACACACACACACACACACACACACACACACACACACACACACACACACACACCTCCCTCCCTCCCCCTTCTCTCCCTCTCTGTCTTTCTCTGAACGTGTCCAGATGGTGGTTATCTCCGCATATATCCAGATATTGGTTATTTCCATATGTGTCTGGACGGTGGTTATCTCTGGATGGTGGCTCCCCTCACATTGCCTTAGCTTGCCCTCCCCTCATGCTGCCTTCCCCTCATGCTGCCTTCCCTTGCCCTCCCCTCATGCTGCCTTCCCTTGCCTTCCCCTCATGCTGCCTTCCCTTGTCCTCCCCTCATGCTGCCTTCCCTTGTTCTCCCTTCACACTGTCTTAGTTTGCCTTCCCCTCATGCTGCTTTCCCTTGTTCTCCCCTCACACTGTCTTAGCTTGCCCTCCCCTCATGCTGCATTCCCTTGCCTTCCCCTCATGCTGCCTTCTCTATTCTTCCCCTCATGCTGCCTTCCCTTGCCCTCCCCTCATGCTGCCTTCCCTTGTTCTCCCCTCACACTGTCTTAGCTTGCCCTCTCCTCACGCTGCTTTCCCTTGCCCTCCCATCATACTGCCTTCCCTTCTCCCACCCCTCCTCACTCCCCCACCCCTACTCAATCTCCCTACCGCCTCGCTCCTCCATCCCTTTCTCTCCCCTCTTCTTTTACTCACCCCCCCCGCTTAGTATACCTGTCGTCCGGATGGTGATGATCTCCTGATGTGTTCGGACGGTGGTTATGTCCGGAGGGTCCCTCCACTCACGCTGCCTTCCCCGCTCCCACTCCTCCTTGCTGCCCCTCCTTCCTCACTCCCCCACCCCTCGTCGCTCCACCCTCCTTCTTCACTCCCCACCCCTCCTCGCTGTCCTCTCTTTCCTTGTTCCCTCCTCTCTCTCTCCCTCACCCTACCCTACCTCCTGCTCTCCTCGTCTCCCTCTCCTCCTTCTTGCTCTCTCCCCTTAATATTGCTGTCAGCGAAGCGATGGGTTGTATTTGCTAAGGCCTAAGGCCTAAGTCACATTTGCCACGGCGGCCGTGGGGTCTCCAAAATCTACGGCCACTAGCAATTATACGGCGGCCGCAGTATTTCCACGATCACACAATGTAGCAGTCACGTTTTTATTTTTCGGGGAGCCGCACGGCGTATTGAGAAATTGTGGAGACCGAAAACGTGGGAGTGCCGTACGGTCTTTGATTTGATGTCGCACGGTGACCTTAGGGCGTTCCTGCGGCGGCCATAGAATTTTCAAGGCAGACGCAAGGTGGTGCCAGCAAGGCGAACGCAGGGGGACCGCAGGGGGGCCCTGAGGCGAACGTGCGGCCAGACGGATGGTAACCAGTGGGTTTTTTTTTTTTTACCAGTTCTTTTGTTTCGGCTTGCCGAATTGCTACGGTGAACGTAGAAATGAAAATAGTTATAACTCCGCACTATAATTCCACGACGACCCTATGGCCTGTAAAATATAGCCATGCGGCGTAGGGCCACCCTGAGGCCACCTCAGAAACTCTGCGGCCGCCGCATGTTTCTGTCAATTCAGAGGGCGTACGGCCGCCGTATCCTCGCCGTAGAGCAAATGTGACTTAGGCTTAACTTGTACAATAATAAGAGAATTTGGATACAGGATGTAAATGTCTAAGCTCAGACAAGTTCTGATTGTCAAAGTATTGGCATGCTATCAATTGCCTTTAAGTATAAACTTTAATCTCAGACAAATGGCTTATGGCACAAGTTAGACGGTGTCATCTCAAATTACACTGAACAAGCCAGCATATTTTTGACCATATTGATTGTCTAACAAGTTTGTTTTAGTTTTGTCTACTCGAGGCAACACAAATAAAACTAACACATACCATTTACTTTTCATGTTTTATTGTATCATTAATCCAAACAACATCCCCTCACTTACTCTTGCACCCCCTGGCAGGAAATGCATGAGAAGTGTTTGTTCCCATTATCCATGGTTCAGGGAGGACCTTGTACATGAATTCATTTTGACAGATAAGGACATTCATTGTTAAGTGAAACCAGTGTTTACCTTGCTCGCCTATTCAGGCTTTTATGTACTCTTTCTCTCAATCACAAGTTAACCAGTAAACACCTCATTCTGAACCCTTCCACCATCAATGTAACCTGCACCAGGTGCAAGACCCCCATCATACACAGGTTGGCCTGGCAAACAGTGTTGTGGTGGTTCCTGGCCGTTGGCTGCTGGCTAAGTGATCGGATGCATTGTTCTTTTTGGAGTGACTTGGGCTTTGCATATCTTCACAGCATGTGGTACGAGTCAAAATGGCATCAACAGTATGCTGTTGTTTTCTCATCTCCTCGTATTATTGTACGTCTGTGCCCGAGTTGAAAAAACAAACTTTCCGATTCAAATGTTGCACAATTTGATTTGTTTGTGTTGTGTTCGGATCGCTCGGCTTATCCCACATGCAGCTCAGCAGTCCTGCTTAAATATTTCACATTTTTCAAACAATTACAGAAAAGTTAATTTATTTCTTTGTAGTTTTGCTTTATTTGATGATGTCACAAGTAAATTTCCACCACACCCAATTCCCCCCCCCCCTTTCAGGCACGTCTTCATTGCCATGGCCAGCTGCCACTGTATAATCCTATTTGCCTACTTGAATGTCTTGCAAGAGGTGCCTGAGAAACGGCCGTTGCTAAAATACTGGCCCAGAAATAACTGGCAGATAGGAATTCCATATGTTCTATTAAACTCCAGAAGCATCAGTGCAAAGATCTTCTAGATGGGAATGCTGACCAATGCAGAAGAGAGACATTTGCTGAAGGTCTGGCATCTGATACATGTACCAAATGTCATCTCGTGAGTCAGATAACGCCATGTCATTAACGGTTTTAAACATTTACAGTGGCCTGCAAAGGTATTCACCCCCCTCCAAAGTTTTCACATTTTGATGCCACCTGAGCTTATTAGTCCCAGTTGGACTTCGTCCGAAACGGGGACTTATGGATTTGGTCTCGATTTTTGTGTCCGTGCATGCGTGTCCACAACCATATCTTGGTCATGTGTGGACCAATTTTATTTGTACTTGGCACAAAGACAACACATGATATACATGTGCACATCATTTTGTTTCGCGATGCGATCAAAGATGGCCGACTGGCGGCCATTTTACTTGTTAAAAATGCGGATGTTGAACACATCCTCAACCATTTCTCAGAAATGCATTGACCAATGTTGTTCAAACTTGACACACAGATAACGAATGAGGGCTTACATGTACATGTCATTTTTTTTTTCGACATCATATCCAAGATGGCTGACTGGCGGTCATTTTGTTACTTAAATTTGTCCGCAACCATTTTTCAAACATGCATGGTCCGATTTTGTTCAATCTTGGTACAATCACAGTGCATGATGGCATACACGTTCACCTCACTTTATTTTTCAATCTGATCAAAGACGGTCGACTGGCAGACATTTTAGTTATAAAAAAAAAAAACGTTATCGAACACATCCTCAACCATTTCTCGGAGATGCATTTACCGATCTTGGTCAAATGTGGCAAACAGATACTGAATGACGGCTTACATATGCATGTCATTTTCGTTTGAGATCATATCCAAGATGACCGCTTGAGTCAGCCATGAATCAACCATGAAGTGATGAAAATCTGCTTGAGTCAGTCATGAATCTGAAACTGGGTTGGAGATTCACTGTTCAGCATGAGAATGATCCGAAGCACAAAGCTAAAGCCACACTGGAGTGGCTGAATAAGAAGAAAATAAATGTTCTTGAGTGGCCCAGTCACAGTCCTGACTTAAACCCAATTGAACATTTATGGCGAGACTAGAAGATTGCAGTCCATCGACGATCCCCATCAAATTTGACAGAACTAGCGAAATTTTCATGAGAAGAATGGGCAAAGATTTCACAATCGCACTGTGCAAAGCTGGTAGAGACACACAAAAAGACACATAACAGTCATTGCTGTAAAAGGTGCTTCCACCGAGTACTGACCTGAGGGGTGAATACTTTACCAACCAGTGAATTTTCATTTGTGCATGTTTTTTACAGGTATTCCTGACATGTCACCTCCTTCAGCTATAACAGTGTTTCGTTTAATGTCTTCAGTTATGTATAAAAAAGATCATTTGGAAAAATTGTTTCTACATAATTCATCTGAATATGTCATTATTGGTTTGGGGTGATTACCTTTGCAGGCCATTGTATTTGGACATTGTGCGTTTCGATATTGTTATTGAGCACAATTATTAACTTTTTAGACCATTAAATGTTTGCCAAAATCACTTAAATTATTTTATTTAATTATCCCCTTTCTATGAGGATAAATAACAGGGTTATTGACTTTATTTAATGCAGGTGAATGTGTTTGACATGTTTCATGTCATGTTCCACGAATAGCCCACACTTGCACCATTTCTCTTTTGACATGTCCCCCCCCCCCTAACCCCCTCCATTCCTTATGAACTGGCCTTTCAGCTTTTTATTAACTGTCTCATTCAAATTACATCCTCACTTAATATATCTATCAACCAATATCATTGTCCTTCATGTGAACAACTTTTGTACATATCAGCTGCTTGATGTCAAATCTGTATTCAAGACTTGAATTTTTTTTTGAATGGACGATTTTCCACTTGCTTTTTCAATCGCCATTTACCATTCAGTTTTTCTTTCGAAAGATAGATTTAAATCTTTGTAAAGTGACAAGTTTTATGGAAGTAAAAAAGAAACACAAACACGCATGTGGAATAGTTAAATTTAAAGGTTGATGTGAGCTTTTTATTCCAAATAAAAAGTACAGTGAGATTGATGAAACGTTTTTTTTTTTCTCACGGCCTCCCTGCTACTTGTATGTACACTTCTGTATACAAAAATCATCGAGGATCATGGAGGATTGAGGCAACAGTCAAAGCAGTGCAACCACAGTTGGACAAAAGGGAACAAACTCACAACAGAAGTAGAGAGAAGGAAACACAAACTTGCAAGTGAGACGGTTGAGTTGGGTAGGGTTAATGGGGGTTACAAAGGCTGCGGGTGTGCTTTGGAGGTGAGCTGGTGCGGATTGTGAGCAATTGTGAAATTTGTGGCAGTGTATGCATACAATGTGGTTGTTCTCCGTGGCTTGTTCTTTTTTTTGTCCTTTCTGCTTTGCATCATCCCCTTGTTGGCATTTATTATTGGATTGTATTGTGTGATGTCATAGTGGGGCGACGTAGCTAAATATAGCATAGCAATTGTGCATTTTGTGAGGAAAGCACCAAATTTGGCACACTCGTAGTCTAACATATTATGAACAGATTTGGATATTGGGCCATCTCAAATTCAGCTGCTGATGGCTGTGGCAGCCATTTTCCACTACCATCAAAAATTTTGAGATGGCCCAATATCCAAATCTGTTCATAATATGATAGGGTACTAGTGTGCCAAATTTGGTGCTTTCCTCACAAAATGCACAATTGTTATGCTAAGTTTCCCCACTATCAGTAGTTTTACTGGTTCAACCACCTCCTTTGCCTTTCTCATACCAAGTACCAATCACCAATCACTGATGTTTATTGGATGTGAATCCTAATGTGTGGGTTCCCCCCCCCCCACCAGGATCAAATTCATTTCCAGATTGCACACAATGCCATGCAATAACCGATTGTCCTGTCCGACCCAGATGCATTTCCCTTTTATGTTCATCCAATCTTAATTTCGCATTTGACCCAATTTCACCATTCATGCTTCATCAAGATCCCTGTAACCAATACCACCCTAGATGGAATTTGGTGTTTCAGTTGAGTAATAACAATGTGGAAACCGAAGTTGTGCAGCAGACTATAATCAGGCCTAATTTGTCCAGCCAACGTTATTTTGTTTGAGCGGTGTATTCTACCTTATTGTCCAAAAGTCTTGGAAAGAAATGGTCAAACAATGTGAGGTGCATCATTCTTGTTTGTTTTGTTTCTTTAGAAAATTTCTTGCAGTCTACACGCAAGGAAATTAAATGAGAAAAACATTCTTGTTATTTTTCATCTTCTGACAAAATATCCATCTTGTATTCAACAAATATATGCAGTGTAAACAGAAAATGTCTTCTTGGAAGAAAACATTATTCTTTTGAGAAAAAAAACTTTCCACAGGAGTCATCTCTTATTTTAAGAAATTTCAGCTGGTGTCGCTCCCAAGGAAAAGATTCTGGATGAAGTCGCCGGAGCCGTTAGGTTTTTCGGTTGTCCATCCATACGCACGTCCATGCTAATTTTCTGTTTTCTCTGCAACTGCTTATCAAATTGACAAAATTTTCACCATAGGTGCAACTACTCATGTACGTAGAAGGTTTCAATGATAATTATGACGTCATAGGTCACGTGACATATCAGGCATGCTAGAGAAAAGGCCCCAAAACCTCTTTATGGGAAAAAATTTTAAACTTGGCACATGTGACGTACTCAACATGGGAAATGTGATTTTTTTTTTGATGTCATTCAAGGCTTCGGTATGTCATAATTGCATGCGTCAAATGCTTTATCCGATCAAGATGAAAATTAATGAGGGCCACCTCGTGCTATAAATTGTATTGGGGGGAGGGGGGAGAGAGAGATTCATGTGGTTCGACAGCTATAGTTGTTTTTTTGTTTTTGTTTTTACGTAAAAACCTTAAAATCTCTGAAATAGCTGAACAGATTGAGGGGAACTTTACAGGTATGATCGTCCATCCATGAGGAACAAAACGTTCTCCACCTATGACATCATAGGTCACATGGTTTGGCAGCCATATTGCATTTAACATAAAACCTATTAAAATCATCTCAACAGCTGGACAGATCGAGGGAAAACTTCACACACACATTCACCAAGCCTTGGAGATGCCAGGGTGTTCACATATAATTAATAGGTCACATGGTCTAGCTTCTTTTTTTAAATTGGACTGAATGAAAATCTTTGAAAAAGATTTCTCTCTTGAACTGCTTAATAAATTAATGTGAAACCACCATTATGATCTCGCAGTCATGGAGAATACGTTTTAAATTTCATCCTGATCGGATGCGTGGTCTGGCATCCAGAATTATTTAATATTTTGAATTTGGGTTCAGGTATTTAAATCAAACTTAGCACAAGCATGTAAAATGATGTAATAATGTATAATGATGTATAATGTGCGGAGGCATATCTGGCGATGCCGAAAAGTGATCTCGTTTCTTCTTAAAATTAGAAAATATTTTAGGCAGTGTAGTGATGGTGGGTAACATTACATAGGGTGCACTGTTTGCTTGAAGCAAATGAATTATCGACAGAAAGCAGTTCCACAAACAGCATAAAAGAATAATATAGTGGAGGTATGTAGAAAGATTGGATTTTGGGAGTTTAAACCAGAAGGGAATTACTGAAAGGGGTGAACCAGGAATAGTGTACTGATGACAACCCATAAATTATGGTCGCCCCTCAATTATCTCCACTAGCATATTTAGTTAGGATGGTTACACAGGCAAAGTCGTTCCTTGGCACACCTGAACTTGCATCCACCTACAAGCCCTTAATCCACAGCTTGATGGAATACTGCTCTCCCACTCTTGGCTGGCTCCCCTGCCTCACATCTTGCTCAGTATGATGCCCTGGACACCGAAGCTTTCAAGATCATTGGAATCTTCTGTGATGAAGCTGAGTCTATGGGCCTAGTACTTCGTCATCACAGACAGGTTGGTGTTCTCTCTGTCTTATTCTGCCCCTTTCTGGTCTTACACCCTCCGCTCTTTCTATGCTTTGCTCCCTCAGGTTTCTGCAGGGCACACACAGTCCACCATCAACCCACTTCTGGTGAAACTACCTTAATCCAGGATCACTGCACACCTTCACTCATTTGTTCCTATCCCCCCCCCCTCCACCCCCAACTGTGGAACCAACTTCTACATTCTCTTCAATCTCATTCTTCCCTCCAAAATCAAATCTTTTCTACCCCTGTTAACCCACCCACCTCCTTCCAAATTTCCAGTTTATCCTTCTTGAGGGATAAACTGCATCATTTTGTTCATCCCCTGCATCCTCCCCACTTACTTTATTTGTCCAAGTCTTCCTCTTTTATCCTTAAACACTGCTGTTTGTATTTTCCCTCTTTCTACTGTTCCTTTTGTTCTGTTGCGTCCTAATCCGTTCAGTGTTCTGAACCTTGCACACAAAAAAGTAATTTCAAGACGTGTGCTTTTCACATGTTCAGTATTTGTAAACTTAATGGCTACCATGTTCTTTAAGTGTTGAAACATATGAAATTACAAAAGGTGACAGGTCTGCAGTGTCTGGACGATAATTAAGAACTTTTCAACCCACCTCCACTCGAGAAGTAGTGGTCTTAATTACCATGTCAGAGCGAATATTATTGTGCACCCATCACACCTTGCCATCATCTCCATATTACTTGTGTCACCTTATTATACAAGTCATTGAAGTGCTATTCAGATACATTTTCCCCACATGTATAGATGTAACTATTCATATCTCAAAACACTCGCCATAAAACCTTCCAGCTGATGCCATACCAGCTTTCCAAGCTTCTATTTCGGTATTAAGGACCAATAATGTCTCCACTCCACTCCATGCTGGTTCTCAAATCTGGCATGAAATGGACATCTCATCACCTGTTGCAATCTTCAAAAAGGCAATCTCCTGAGCTCTCCTAATGTTCCAGGAGTTGATACAATAACGACACCCCTTTCTTTTTGATCAAACACAAAGTCCTTTGCTACCCAACATGTACGGTCATCCCCATTCATTTAAAGTACTCATTTAAAGATTTATTTAAAGACTCGAAAGTACATTGGTCTAGTCTTTATTTATGTCAATTGCCTACAGCTACAGGTCACATTTTTACTCCGATCTTCACGAAACTTCACCACCTGGTCGATGAAGTGACAAGATGGAAGCCGGTTGTTTTTGAGCTCAATAGATGAAAAGGTCAAAGTCACATAAATCATCAATTTTCAACCGATTCACTCGATGTCCATTCATATAAAAACTGAAAGCATGGTCCGTGAAGCCGTGAGCCAGTCCGTGAAGCCGTGAGCCAGTCCGTGAAGACGATATGCTGATTAATTACGTACTGTTTGAACGTTGGTTGCAGACTGACTTCACACACATACGTCGATAATACGTCTAATTACGTACTATTGGAATGTACAGTACGTTTCAACGCTTTAGACTGCTCAGAGCCCTTCGACCACGAAAGACCCAAAAGATCCAAATGACCTAAAAAATTCCCCCAAAATCCCTGAGGACCCAACAGATCCAAAGGACCTAGAAGACCCCAAAGACCCCGATGACATAAAAGATCCAAAAGACCCTGAAAACCCAAAAGTCACCAACGACCCAAAATATCCGAAAGACCCAAAAGTCACCGAGGAGCCCAAAAGACCCAAAAGTCACTGATGACCCCAAAATACCCCGAGGACCCGAAAGGCCCCGAAGGCCCTTCAGACCCCTTAGACCTTTACACTATTTAGATCCTTACACCCTTCAGACAGATTTGACAGCTTAGACCCCTGACCATTTAGACCACTTGGACATTTTTATATTACAAAATAAATATAATATCACCAATATGACAAATTAATTTGAACAAAAGAAATGTTTGTATTATGATTGGTGAAAATCATGACAACACAGCAAATCTGTGATGCCAATCTCTGCGACGACATGTGGCGAGGCGAGCGTAGCGATCCCATCCACACTAGTACTGTATATACAACTGAAAATCATGGGTGGACAGTGAACCCTCATTGAGGTGAAGTCTTGGTCGACCCCTGTGAGTATGTCTATTAATTACACACTGTTTGAACGTTAGTTGGACCGTGAGTATATCTATTAATTATTTAATATTAGACATTGACTATGTCTATTAATTACGTCTTAATTACAGACGATTGAAACATACCTTTTAGACATATCGACCTTGAGAGGTCTTTCGCCTTCAAGACCCCTTTATACCTTTTGGACCTTTTAAGACCCTTTAAGTATTTACACCCTTTAGAACTCAAAGACCCTTTATAACCTTAAAGGCCCCTAAGATTCCCAGGACCCCAAGACCTATTTTGACCCTATACACCCCATTAGAACTCGTCCCCTATATACCCCGTTAGACCTTTTCGTCTGAGGGCCTTCTGCAATAACACTTGAAGGTCACCAATAACCCCCCTTTTCAGGGGGGGTTATTAGCTTTTTTGTGGCTTTCAGCGGTAACATCCCCCACTAATCCTATTTGTGGCTTTGATGGCCCCAAATATTCCCAATGGTAAACCACCTCATTACCAAGCTAAAAGAGTGAAAAATAGAATTAATTAAATTTCTCTTTCGTTCTTTTTCTTCAGGATCTGCTCATCTTGATTAGTGGCGTAGGGAAAAGCATGTCCATGACAACAATTTCACCCCCATTGTTATCAAATGGGATCTTTTTGTGATTTTATTCATGCCAAACCTCAGGAATTTATCAAGATACCACATTGAAACTGACACAGCTTATTTGTATGTATGTGTGGTACATGTGTGTACAATCTCGTCAAAATTAGTAAAAGGTCAATGTCATGCAAAACATGTAAAACACCTATTAGGGACAATTACAAACTGTATCAATCAAATTTGTTATGCACAGCATTCCATCATGTAAAACACTTGATAGGTTAAATATTTCAAATTATAAAATTGCTGTTTCCATGGCAACTATTGTTTATTTGAATTTCACAAGTATCGTGTTATGCACGACATCTTTCTTTCTTTGTTTTTTTTTTGTCTGTGTGTGAGCAGGATATCTCAAAAAGTTGTGGACGGATTGAGATAAAACTTGGTGGACCGGTTGAGTGCAGGACAAGGACGAATTGATTAGATTTTGAGTAAGATCCAGATGCAGATCTGGCCTATCAGTGGGATACAAAACAAACTGTTCAGCCTGGTGGAGGTATGCACTCTGATGAATGCTGTTCTCGTTACCCTCGCCAGAGGAGAGGGTATTTCATTTGAGTCCATTTGTCTGTCTGTCCACACAGAATGTGCTAACATAGGCCACAAACGCTCCCTTGTGGTAGCCAACCGAGTACCACCATAATGTACGTTCAATTAGAATGCAAGTATGACTATAAAGTATGTAAGACAATTAAAATGTGAGTATGTCTATAAAACCACACAAAACAAGTACAGGCGAGGGTATGCAATTTTTGATTGCTCGTTCTAGTTAAGTAATATATTTGGTAAGAAAGTCCTTTTTCACTTGAATCGGACATAATTATACGATTATCTCTTTAATGGCCACAAATATTCCCTTTCTTATGGCATCGTCCATTAAATGTTTTTGACACACGTCTTTCACAAACCTGTTGGCCAGGCCTACATTTGACTGGAAGTGACAGGAAATTTAGGTAGGGTTTGCTCACCTATTCTTCGTGAGAAACCGTGGGATCTTCATTGTCCAACAACTATTGCTAGCAGATGCGACATCCATCTGAGGGAGGGCTCACACATTGATGCAACACCAGGATGATAATTTATCGCTGGCCTGAGATTCCTTAACACAGGTTAAACAGCTAAGAGGTGAGTGCGCATACCTCAAGGCTATACTGCCAGCCAATTGAATTTAATAAAGTTGTACACCGTGAAATATAAAAACAAACATTGTCGTGCCTTGGGTTTTGGAAATGTCATGAGACTACCATCAGTATTTCAAATAGAAACACCTTCATTGTTACACAGGTTATTACCACGTGGATGATGATCAACAGGATGCATTTTCCACAAACCATCTTCCTTTTTGTAGAGGACTCCACATTGTGTTCACAGTAATCCATCCACCTTGACAGGTAGGTAGCAGATGCTTCACTTTATACTGATCTAGAATCGACAAGATACTGGTGTTATAGATTAAACAACTTATCAACACTGGCAAATCTCAGTCTTATCACATTGTACAGAAAGGATCATCAAATTAATCCAGCAATCTATTTCCATGGTCAACCACTGGGAGGTTCAGTCTCTTGAAGTTCCAGGACTCCCCATCAGCCACAACCTCTCCTGGGCTGACCATATATCAATGCAAGTCTCCAAAACCGGCTGCAGAATGGGCATCCATTGTTCCAAGTCATTCTATGAAAACCTACATAACTCTGTTCTCTTTCTTGCACACCACTGTGATTGCTTCCTTCTTTTCTTCTCTTCTCTCCTTCATTCATGTTATTATTGCATTGACCTGCCTTTTTGTATTACCTCTGTTTTTGATATGCTTGGTGTTGGCTTAAGGGTTAGGGTGGTGGGCTTTGGATCCAAGGGGCCTGAGTTCAAATCCCGCTCATCTGTTGAATTAATACCAGGTGGGGTTAACGCAGCCTGTCATCCTTCCGAGGTCAGTAAAATGAGTGCCAGCATGCTGGTATACTGTGTCAGAATGGCAACTCGTCCAGGATTGTGCCCAATAGCCAAGGAGACTGCTTAAGTAGCACCAACGCTCTGCACAGAGTATGGTCCCAATCTCCTCCTCCTCTCTGTTTTTGACCTGCTTCATTGTCACTTTTCCCCCTCTGTTACCTCATTCTTCCAAAGGCCTACATTTTGTGCACAAAAAAAAAACTCACTTTTTCCCCATTCCGTGTAAGCATGCAAAGATCAGCACAGGCATTTTCTATTTGTTATCATCATAATTACCCCCCACACACAAATAAAAAGGCAGGGTTATGCAAATGGTTCACTTCTGCCTCTCTGCCTGTCTGTCGACTAATGTCAGGTTGTGATCGAGGAACAAATTAGTTTCAGTTGAATGTTATATTTTGATCACGAATCAGAACATGAATTGGAAAACGAACCTGTAGTTGAGCAATAGTACTTTGGCTCTTAATTTTTCCGATCGCATATGCACAGAGAGGAACGAAATTTATATATATACATATATATTTTACTTTGTCTGCCTGTCTGGCAGTCAAATAAAATTGATTCCAAACAGTCAAACAAAAAAAAATTAAAAAAAAACAAACAAACAGTCAAACATTCCAAAAAGGAAACCTACTGTTTTTATGGGACACAAACAACAGGCATGAAGAACTAATCTAACATATTAAATATGTGGTGTAAAAGACACTGGATCAATGGCAGTAAACTTCCAAAAAAAAAAAAAAAAAAAAAAAAAAAAAAAAAAACTTTCTACAACCCTTAAAATCTCTATTTTATTTCAATTTAATCATATGCTTCAACACTGGAGAACACAAATAGCCTTTTTGGCACTTTCAAAACCCTTCTGTTTCGCAGCACTTGGAAAAAAATATTATGGCATCTTACGTCATCACGACCAATCGAATTTGCTTCTTGTAGCGCCCACCCACGTCCTTGTTTCTCAAGACAGTGTGGGGTAATGTGTTCCATGAGCTCTCGAGTTTTAACTTGCATCATTTGGAGATTATATCTTAGCAATCTTTAAAAAAAAAAAAAAATACTGCACATTATTATTTGCATTATTAATCTGCAAAAGCAACTTAAAAGGTCCTAGAAGTTTATTATGAGGCATCCATGTCTTGCCTTTGTTGGTCTCTGATTAGCTATGAAAAGCATGCGATGTAAATAATGAAAGTTATCTGTAATTTTTCTTTCGTTGGCAGTTTTTGTGATATCTTGTAATGAAAGGAGAATATTTACAAGCACAGGAGTATTTAAACACCTCAGGATTTATTATCATATCTGTATATGTATATATATATATATATAATCAATTCAACAGGAAAACGCATTTCATTTTGGTAAACCAGACCAAAACAGTCCAGATCAAGTAATTAAGCCATCATAAAGCCTTTTTCTTTAACTGATAAGTTGTTTTTTTTTGTATACAGTGTAGATGTGTTGTGTATGTCACATTGCACCGATTTTAACACTTCTGCTATTACAGTTTTGTACAAATATTAGTTTTCTTTCACCTGGACCAACACTGGACACAGTCCTGCAAAATACACCTCCTTGGCCTATCGGCTGCATACTGCAAAATCCTCGGACAAGGAAAAGTCAAAAATGTAATTGGACATACTAATAGTGTTAGCACATGGGACATGTTCTACTGTACTGTACAGAGGGTTGTGTATTCTCTTTTTCAGCATGCTGGGCAAACCGCTAATCTCTCAAGATTTAGAGGTTTCTGCATCTCATCTATAAAGTCCATTTTACAAGATCATCAACAGAACATTTTCATTTCATGCGTTCAAACTACATCAATATCAACTGTAAGTGTGCAGTGAATGAAAAAAAAACAAACATTTATGTGTTCCCCCTTAAACAATGAAATTCGATAGATTACACTGAAATTATTGCACAAATTTACTTTGGGATATCAGAGCAGGCAGAGCAGAGCATAATTGTAAAAATAAGTGTTTTATGTGAATGCATATAGGTTGATACTTAAGTGAAGGTAGAGAGAAAGAAGAATGCAAAGAACGAAACACAAGTGCCAAGGGGGAGGGGTGGGGTGAGGGTGAACTTTCAAGGATTTCCAGCATTTCCAAACAAAAATGTGCAAAATCAACTCGTATAAGCATTAAAAACAATCCCCAGCATAACGTGGAAGATAAGAAGAAATGAGATCCAAGTAATGAACAGACATATTAAACAAAACACAAAGATGTAGCTCCATAAAAAATATATTAGTGTTTTTCCTCTTTTGAAAAGCCAGCTCTTTTAAGCTGGCACTTGTTTGTTTTTTAATTTTTTTTTTTTAATCAGTTTTTCTAATAAATGAGAATAGGACGAATGCATGTTGTGTGCAATGAAACGGCATAAAAGCTGGATAACCTGCTTGTAGGTACAGTTTGTACCAATTTAGATGTGCTTGTAATGCGCAACTCAGGAAAACAAAGTTACATTCAAAACGGTCTGTGGCAGTCAAGCGACACAAAGGATGTGATGCCACTGGCAAATGGGAGCAAAACATGCACATGCTTGCTGTGTATGCATACACATTGCACTTGAGCATTAAAAGTGACTTGGGTGCAGAGAGGTGCAAAGAGGGAAGGGTACTTCGACGGTTTGTGACAACAGCAATGATTTCAGCAGCATTGGGATCATTAGCAGCACGTCTAGAGACTTTTACAATGGAGCTCACGCTTCAGGCGAGAACTACTCAGCGAGGTCGTTTTTTCCCTACAACCAGAGCTGATGCCCATGGGCGTGCTTAGGAGAAAAAAGTTGGACGAAAATGTCTTGGAAGATGGTAGCACACAGCCCTTTTGCAGAGGAGCACGTTCATAAACTGGAAATGAGATTTTATTTTTTTAAACCAGCCGTGACGTGTAGACTTGTTCTTCCTCCATGCTCTTGCAGCTCAAATGGACACAGGGCAGATAAGGATGCTGCGCTCGAGCAAGATACTCAGGATGAGAAACACGCCATACAAGATGAACATGACAGCACCGAGAACCTTATTCATGCGCCAGCGGCACAATGCGATGGTGATGATCACGAATAGCAGCATCAGGAAAAGTAATACAGTGGCGCAGAACAGACCATTACTGTGCACCCTGATTGGCGCAAACATCGTTGTGGTTGAGAATAACAGCCACGGGATGGGCAAACTAGACAGGAGGAAGGAAACATGTGTACAAGATGAGTGCAAGGATAAAGTTTCAATATTTATGCATCTTTCTGATAGTTCTGATATTTCTGTAATATAAAACACCAAAGTTTGTGGCGTAATTGTTAGAGCATTCTTTCTGATTCTGGGAAGTGGTTCGAACACCAACCGAGTCATACCAAAGACTTAAAAAAAATGGTACATGCTACTTCCTTGCTCGATGCTCAGCAGTTAAAAAGAATAGAGCACAGACAAACAATCATACGTTAGCAACCACAGCACAGGCTTTGATGGGCCTAATGGATTCCTGCTTTGAAGTTCCTTTTAAGGGAACTCCTATTATTTCCATGATCTCCAGAGAGCAACAAGTCACACCTTTGTGTCATCGTAGATGATGTCTGCATAGATGTTACACATGTAAGGTGCGAGATAAGTTGAGAAAAAAACATGTGAATAATGTATAAGTAGGGTTGAGAAGTGAGAGCAGGGGAATGAGGAGGGGAGAAAAAAAGGGGGTTGTGAGGTGACTGCAGTGAGCGTGACATTTATGACATATATGATTTAACATCACAGTAAAAAACTAAGACACTTGGTAGAGCGCACACCTCCACCACGCAATGCCTGATCCATGAGAACATATTGGGCCCAATACATTTTTGAACTAGAGGGGGAGCACTCGGTAGAGTGCAAAACCTCCGCCACCAATACTGCTGGGTCACTTAAGTGAACCTGATATACAATTTATTGTAGGTCAAAACGGATCAGACTCTACTGAACCACGATTGAATAAACTAAACTAGATTGATGCGCATGTAGAAATGGCAAAAAAAAATAATCGAAATTTTGTTGAAAAAAAAAAAATGCAAAATTTCTTTTTTTTTTTTCCTCTAACAATTTTTTCTGGGGGGGGGGGTTGGAAATAACTTAAAACATGTAAAATTGCAAAAAAAAAATTCAAATATTTTTCAAATAAAATCGAATTTTTTTTGTAAAAAGTTGCAAATTTTTTTTTCCCTCTAACAAATTTATTTATTTTTGGTTGGAAATCACTTAAAACATATAGAAATGTAAAAACAACCAGTGTAGGTGTCAAAGCCACCCAATGCTCACCTATTTATACATTTATCGTTTTTAAAAGACGAGTCTAATAATTAATATTTTTTTTATAAAGCATTGCAGTGAAGTATAAGTATAAAGCAATATATGTATTTGTATATTGTAATCAGTAACAAGAGCGCAAGTGAGCATAATATACGCCCTAACAAGAAGGTATATACAGAATTGTGCTACTACATGGAAAACAGCATCCTGGTTGACATGGCAACCACTTTAGATGACGAACATATGTCGCTACACACCGTCTCCACAGTCTGTACCTATGTACCAAATATGAAACGTGAAAGTTGAAAACTTTGGGAGTTAGAGTGCGGACAGGAACGGACAGACAGACAGACGGACGACCGGTATCACATAATACGCCCCCATATGTATATATATATATATATATATATATATATATATATATATATATATATATATATATATATATATATATATATATATATATATATATATATATATATATATATATATATATATATATATATATATCGGGTGTATAAAAATAGTGTGGTAGATAAAAACATTAGAAAGGAAACTAGAGGGGGAGCACTCAGGAGAGTGCAAAACCTCCGCCGCCAATACTGCTAGGTCACTCAAGTGAACCTTATATCTTATTTATTAAATACTAGTACGGGCCCATAGGGGCGGGCCCGTATGTGCGTGCCCATAGGGGCGGGCCCGTATGTGCGTGCCCATAGGTGAGTGCCAGTATGTTCTGTCTGTCTGTCTGTCTGTCTGTCTGTCTGTCTGTCTGTCTGTCTGTCTGTCTGTCTGTCTGTCTGTCTGTCTGTCTGTCTCTCACCTCGAAAAGGCACATCCGCAGATCCCCAGCAATATTACTGGCAAGTTTCAATTATGCAAAAGAAATAATAAAAAATAAGTAAATAAATAAACATTAATTGTGATGTCATTCGTGATGTCATAGCACTGTGTCCTGTCATTGGTCGACAGATAAATGGCCGTAACTTGGGAACCGCTCGTCCGATTAATATCAAACCTTGAAAAGCACATCGGTGGGGCCCCCGCAATATTCCTGGCAAGTTTCAATCAGATCGGACCGTCGATCGTGCAAGAAAAAAAAAAAAAAGAGTAAATAAACATTACTTTGTGGCGTCATTCGTGATGTCATAGCACCATGTCTTGTCATTGGTCGACAGATAAATGGCCGTAACTTGGGAACCGCTCGTCCGATCGATATCAAACCTCGAAAAGGCACATCCGCGGGTCTCCGGCAATATTCCTGGCAATTTTCAATCTGATCGGACCAGCGGTCATCGAGAAACGGCGGTCGCAGATAGACAGACAGACAGACAGACAGACAGACACACACACAGATTGCTGGAATTATAGATAGATGATGTCAACAGTGCTGACAGAGTTATAGTTCTTTTCTCCAACATTTTTTTTTTGGGGGGGGGGGGTTGGAAATCACTGAAAACATGTAGAAATGCAAAAAAAAAGAAATCGAAATTTCGTTGAAAAAAAAGTTGCAAAAATTTTTTTTCCTCGAAATTTTTTTTGGGGGGGGGTGGGGGTTGGAAATCACTTAAAACATGTAGAAATGCAAAAAAAAAAAATTTTCTCTCTAACTTTTTGGAGGGGTGGGGGTTGGAAATCACTTAAAACATGTAGAAATGCAAAAAAAAAATTTTTCTCTCTAACATTTTTGGGTGGGGGTTGGAAATCACTTAAAACATGTAGAAATGCAAAATAAAAATTTTTCTCTCTAACTTTTTTGGGTGGGGGTTGGAAATCACTTAAAACATGTAGAAATGCAAAAAAAATTTTTCTCTAACTTTTTTTTGGGGGGGGGTTGGAAATTCTTAAAACATGTAGAAATGAAAAAAAAATTTTCTCTAACTTTTTTGGGGGGATTGGAAATCACTTAAAACATGTAGAAATGCAAAAAAAAAAGTTTTTTCTCTAACTTTTTTGGGGGGGGGGTTGGAAATTCTTAAAACATGTAGAAATGAAAAAAAATTTTTCTCTAACTTTTTTTGGGGGGATTGGAAATCACTTAAAACATGTAGAAATGCCAAAAAAAAAAATTTTCTCTCAATATTTTTTGGGGGGTGGGGGTTGGAAATCACTTAAAACATGTAGAAATGCAAAAAAAAAAAATTTTCTCTCTAACTTTTTGGAGGGGTGGGGGTTGGAAATCACTTAAAACATGTAGAAATGCAAAAAAAAAATTTTTCTCTCTAACATTTTTGGGTGGGGGTTGGAAATCACTTAAAACATGTAGAAATGCAAAATAAAAATTTTTCTCTCTAACTTTTTTGGGTGGGGGTTGGAAATCACTTAAAACATGTAGAAATGCAAAAAAAAAAATTTTTCTCTAACTTTTTTTTGGGGGGGGGTTGGAAATTCTTAAAACATGTAGAAATGAAAAAAAAAAAAATTTTCTCTAACTTTTTTTGGGGGGGATTGGAAATCACTTAAAACATGTAGAAATGCAAAAAAAAAAAGTTTTTTCTCTAACTTTTTGGGGGGGGTTGGAAATTCTTAAAACATGTAGAAATGAAAAAAAAAAAAATTTTCTCTAACTTTTTTTGGGGGGGATTGGAAATCACTTAAAACATGTAGAAATGCCAAAAAAAAAAATTTTCTCTCAATATTTTTTGGGGGGTGGGGGTTGGAAATCACTTAAAACATGTAGAAATGCAAAAAAAAAAGTTTTTTTCTCTAACTTTTTTGGGGGGGGGTTGGAAATTCTTAAAACATGTAGAAATGAAAAAAAAAAGTTTTTTTCTCTAGCTTTTTTGGGGGGGGGATTGGAAATCACTTAAAACATGTAGAAATGCCAAAAAAAAAATTTTTTCTCTCAATATTTTTTTGGGGGGTGGGGGTTGGAAAACACTTAAAACATCTAGAAATGCAAAAAAAAAAAATTTTTTCTCCAACAATTTTTGTTGGGGGTGGGAGTTGGAAATCACTTAAAACATGTAGAAATGCAAAATAATTTTTTTTTCTCGAACTTTTTTTTTGGGGGGTGGGGGGGGGATTGGAAATCACTTAAAACATGTAGAAATGCCAAAAAAAAAAATTTTTTCTCTAAATTTTTTTTGGGGGTGGGGGTTGGAAATCACAAAACATGGAGAAATGCAAAAAAAAAAAAAAAATTCTCGAACAATTTTTTTTGGGGGGGGACCAAGTCCAAAATGTAATGGCATGATCCTTGGACCATACCTACCCCCCCCACCAAGTTTCGTCTAAATCCGTCGAGGAGTTTTTCCGTAATACAAAAAATTTAACATTTTCACGCTGACGCTCACACTGGGGGTATCGCTATAGCTCTCTGTTCTTCGAACAGGTGAGCTAAAAATTCAAACGTTTTTTCAAAATGGCCGCTATAGCGGCCATATTGGACTTTGGACCAAGTCCAAAATCTAATGGCATGATCCTTGGACTATACCTAACCCCCCACCAAGTTTTGTCGAAATCCGTCAAGGAGTTTTTCCGTAATACTGTTCACAAACAAACAGACAGGGGTGAAAACAGTAACCTCCGCCCATCTTCGATGGCGGAGGTTAAATATCGTGCTACATATCATTTTTGGCCCTATATCTTAATGGTGAAGAATCACTTTAAAAATTAAACAATTTTCGTATCCAGATCCGGATTCGGATGTTCATCAAAATCAAATCAATCGATCCTTGTCACCACCCAACCTGTCCACCAAGTTTCATCCGAATCTGTCCACAGCTTTTTGAGATATTATCCTGCACCATACATCAGTTTAACCCAATTTCTCCATGGTGAAGACTCACTGAAAAAAATTACTGGATCTGGATTCAGATTCAGATCTTCACCAAAATTGAATCAATTTGTCCTTGTCGCACACCCAACCTGCCCACCAAATTTCATCTGGATCTGTCCCCAACTTTTTGAGATATCCTGCACACAAACAGACAGAGGTAGAAACATAACCTCCTTCCACCTTCGGTGGCGGAGGTAATTACTCGAGCCTAGTGGACGGTGTGCCATTGCAAATTACCGTGATTCCCACCTGATGTGAAGTTGAAAAATGGCAAAACGTTCCACCGGGAATGACCAAATATCAAATTTTGAGTTGAATTCCCCCCCCCTGTTCTGCCCCGTGACCTCAAGTCCCCACCCCCTTCGTATGAATCGGGGGTCAAATCCAAAAAAATCGTTACATATTTCATGCGTCCCCTAATATTGATTGCACAAAGTACGATTTTAAAAATGTTTTAATATGTACTAGAAATTGCATTTTTTGGTATTTGAGCACAGAGGGTTGGGACAAAAATGATACTGCTCTTGCACATTCTCGCCATCATTCTGTTTATCATAACCACCAAGTTTGGTGAATTTCTGCTCAACCATTTAGGGGGATATAGTGTGGGGTGGGGGGGGGGTCTTTGGGATAGCTTGTGAGCCAAACAGTCTACTGAGGATTTTTCCACGGTAGCTCCATGGAGGAATTTATTCCACTTTATTAAATGTTTTTTTATCCGGAGATTGATCTATAATGCACACACATGTATATATACATATAAAAAAATTGGGGTCTACCTATCAGGCACATTGTAGCTTGCAGTGTTAGTGTGAGAAACTCCTGAGGCTATTCTGAAGACTCAATATCTCAGTGAGGTGTCACCTCATTTGCGAAGAGGCCCTGAGTTTGAGTTTCAGGTTGTCAGGAATTTTTTTTTCACACTCATCATATGTGGGAATTTATTCCTGTTTATTAAATTATATATACTGTATGTACTAGTACTTCAAAAAAAAAAATTCACTCCCGGAGGGAGCAAGTATTACTCGTAACTGAAATACGACTCCCGACTCCTATACATATTGTTACGGCTGTGGAAATTCGCAGAGCACCATATAGGTCCTTAGATCAGTTATGTCGATAAGTCCGTGTTCAGATAGATTTCCCCACCGTTGTCGAATGGGATTTATTCGCGTGATCAGGGCTGTGATCTTTGAGTTAGCCGTTTTTCTTTTGCTCTCGTTATTTTGGACCAATCACACCAACCACCTTCTCAACAACGCCAACCACCAACCACCTTCACCACCAACCACCTTCACACCAACCACCATAACCACAACCGCCCAACCACACCACCCTCATGGCCACCACAAAATGCCAGCCATTCCACCATTACAACAACCATGCCACGTTAACCACAACCTTCACAACCACACAACCGCGTTTCCACCTCAGCACAAGGTTGCGAGAAGCCTGCCATTCATTGGGGGAGAAAGGACAACGGCCCCACCCCCCAACAAATAACATCTGCGCCGGCCAGCGCAGCAGGAGGAGAACCCAACAAAAAGAGTTATAAAGCGACACCACTCGCTATGAAGAAACGATGCCCTGGAAAAGGGAAAGCAAGGCCCCGATTCGGCGAGGAAAATGCCCTGCCCCTGGAATTTTCCTCCTCCACGCGCCGCTAAGGGAGGGGCGATGTGCCATCGACATAAAAGGCCATGAGGTGCTGAGGTCGATGTCTGTCTGCGGTGGAGGTCTGTTGAAGTCTGCAGGTCGTGGTCGCTCTCTGCCTGGGTCAAAGTCTGTCAAGGTCTGCAGTTTGTGATTGCTCGCTGAGTCGTCTGCTGCGGGATGTTGTGGAGGCATGTAGAAAGGAGGAGAGAGCGCAGCGGAGCCAAGGTGCGTGGCCTGCCGAGCCGTGCCTTACTGGGGGTCGTGGAGACGGGACACCGTGGGCCGCCCCAGCGAGGTGAAGGTAGCCAGCCCGGTCTCGCGGAGCCTCTGCGGTCTACATGGCTCCGTGTTATAAAGACTCCAAGAGGTCCCATCTACCCCTTATCTGTCCTGGGGTTTTTTCCTTTACTTTTGAATGAACGTTGTGGCGCCGAGTCCAATAAGTAAAACCGATAAGTGACTGTACATAATTAATAGATGGTCATAGTTCCTTTGCATTGTTTTTGTTGGCTGTATAATTGCATATGTGCATGCTTGAATACGTGCTTTTCTTGCATGAATACCTGACTGCATACGTGTGGTAATAAATGTGCTTGTTCAAATGTTTACCTGCTCGTTGCATCCTTTTCCCCAATTGAACTGCCATATTGCACTCGGAATATAGTTGGTTGTTGAATAACCGATAATAGAATCGGGTCCAACGAGGCCTCGCGATAAAAGCCCGCTCGGTTATCCCAAAAAGGAGCGAGCTGCTTAAAGCGGCTCGTGTCCAAGTAGGCCTCGTTGAGGTACGGTCTCTCAGTAGTCTGCCCGCGCGAATAATAAGGTAAATCGGCCATTCGGCGATCGGACCCTGTAGCGCGGGTTGAGTGTTGACTAGGCCGTGGTGTGCGTTAAGAACACACCCGTGGCTGGTTTTTGGCATTGATCCGGAAAGCGGCGACTGAATTGTTCGTCCGGTGGGCGTACGGCCGCGATTCGGTTAAACCCGGTCGTTCGCACGCCGGCGGGTGAGAATTCGTAACAATATTATGTAAGCAAAAATGTTAATTTCAATCCCCCACCAGCCCCTCCCCTCCTCCTCGCCCCATAAATACCTAACAGGCTCATAGTGATACCCTTCCCCTTACTTTTTCTTTCCTGTGTAACAATACAAGTTAGCTGGCAGGCTTATATTTGGTGGTGACATGAAATGTACATTGTAAGCCCCACATTATGGAGTAAGCCATCGTTCAGAGGAAACCTTAAGGCACCTCAAAGTTATTTACTGTAAAAACAAAATTCTGGAAAGTAGAATAAAATGACATCCATCTTGGCATCTCTGCAACCCCTTCCTTCTCCCATATGTGCAACATCCTCAGCAGTCCAAATTTATTCTTCCATGTGTTTAGGAAATATACATAAATAAAATACCCATTATTATTCAGGAGAACAAACAAAACAAACAAATAAAAACATTCGATCATAATCATAATAAACGAATAACACAAAAAGCTCCAAAGACTCATAATCTTATCATGGTTCCTTACCCGACAGTGATGTCAAAAATATTGCTTCCTACTGAGCTGGAAACTGCCATGTCTCCCAAACCTTTTCGAGCAACAATTACGCTTGTGATAAGATCTGGAATGGAGGTACCAGCTGCCAGGATTGTGAGTCCCATGATCTCTTCTGAAATGCCAATGGTTTCACCCACCTGGCAAAAAGGTCACACAGGTGCTATTATTAATCAAATATTAACTTCTAAAACACACCGTATACACTATGATCGATACTATATCGGGCACCTGTTGTTGGTCTACAAAGTTGCAAGATACACATTTTCCTTCCACAAGGTATGTTCATTCTGATTCTGATGTAGCATACTCTCTTACTGAGCATCGGTGCTGCTACATCAGTTTCTTGGCAGGTATTATACTGGGTGGTTGGTTATTGCCTTCCCAGCAGTAGCTCGGGCAGGAATTTGGAATGTGAATATGGTGCCAGCGATAGCTCGCCTACTCTTCGAGAGACACCGTGTCGCATGGCGGAGGTATGTGCTCGGAAGATCTTTAACGTCCACCAACTAATGCTGGCAGACGGGACACCAAGTTTAACATCCATCCAAGGGAAGGCACACTCATTGATGAATCACCCTGCCTGTGACACACCAGGATGCCAGTTTATACCTGGGATGTGATTCAAACACAGGCCAGACAGAATAGAGTGGAGTGTGCATACTGGGTCATCCAGATAGTCTCGCATCTCGATGATGGTACAAATAATATGTCAGTTTGCCTTGCCATGAACTCCTAAATATGCATCCCTAGCTCCACAAAATATCTTAACTCCATATAAACAAATACAACTTCGCCGAGCATTCTGGGTACCAGTGATGCCAATTTTGTGACAACGGTTTTCTCTTCACAGTCAGTGGGGAAATTAAAGAGTACCCCACTTGCAATGACAACCCATGGGGTTCATCCTTGCTCTGTCCTTTAAATGCTGAATGACAAGCAAGAAAGCAGCATGGACAATTTTTTAAAGTCCTTGAAATGACTCAGCCGATCGAACTACAGGCCTCCCAGACTCTCCAACCATTACATCACAGGTCTGTAATAATGTTTAAATTAACTTCTAAAACACATGATATCTCATTGTCCTTGTATCACTGTTTATTATTTACTAGCAAACACAACCCGTCATTTGCCGACAGGAATATTGACAGGGGGTGGGGGAGGCGTAAGAAGGAGTGGAGGGGAGAGGAGAGAAGGAGAGGGAGGGAGATCGACGCGAGGAGGGAGGGAGGTCGAGGCGAGGAGGGAGGGAGGTCGTGGTGAGGAGGGGTGGGTGAGCGAGGAGGGGTGGGTGAGCGAGGAAAGAGGGGGAGTGTGGAATGAGGAGGGGGTGAGGAAGGAGGAGAAGCAAGGAGGGATGCGGAAAGGGAAGGCAGCATGAGAAAATGGCAAGGGAGGGAAGTGTGAGGGGAAGGAGCATCGGGACATAACCACCCACACCCAACGTCCGCACACGTCTGGAGATAACCACCATCCAGCCGATGGGTATTCTAAGGGGATGGGGAGAAAAAGAGAGAGAGAGAGAGGTGGAGGAGCGAGGTGGTAGGGAGACCTAGAGGGGAGGGGGGACGAGGATGAGCAAAAAAGCAGTAAATGATGCATAAATAAAAAGTATAACAAATAAAAATATTAAAATTAATTACTTTTTAATTAGTGTTGTCATGAGTGGGGTTGGATGCAGTACATATTGCTTGTGGCAGGCTTATTCAGGTGTGACAGGATGTCCAGTTGAGGTTGAAGGCTCAGAAGATGAAATGGAGGCTGATTCGCTTGGGATTTTGTTTGAAGAACTTCACAATGGAGATTTCAATGGATGCCTTCATTTTCTGTTTGTTGACCTCCTTGTAACATTTCAGGACATTCTCCATCTCCCTCCGCACCTTGGAACTTCTCATGCGGTCGGGATCATGTTCATCACGAACAACTCCCTCAGAATGACGTAGTGGGGCAAAAGCATCCGCAGTGAGTGAATGATTTCCTCAGAATGACGTAGTGGGGCAAAAGCATCCGCAGTGAGTGAATGATTTCCTCAGAATGAAATAGTGTGGTTGTTGTTGTTGTTGCCGTTTCTGTTGAACATTAAATCTGTGCTATAGAGAAAATGCGTTATCAGAACATGCTCTACCTTGAAGCAACTGCTGACTGTACATCCTGATTGAGACACGAACTGCACCGCCGTCAACTGATGGACACTCGGCAAGTGGCTTAAGCACTCAAGCAAGCACTCCAATTCAATGGTTGTCAAGGACGGCTGGCTTGGCAAGCAATAGCCATATCTGAATGTCTAAACTATATCCAGATTGGACAAATGAACACATTTTTAGGAGTCAGAACTGCTGCTAACTTCAATTCTGGAGCTCTTATTTTGTAATTAGGCTTAGATTAAGAGGTTCTCGAGGATATGGCATGTGCAGAAATGAAATAAAGCCACGAATGCTGGTGTCGCTGATTGTTTGTAAGCATTGCAATGTACCCAGCGATTCGTAGCTATGATGAATAGGCATTTGATAAAACAGTATGAGTGAGGAAAGTGGAAAAAAAAAAAACTTCGTTGTTAAGAAATCAATGGTGCTATATATCAGTTTGGCACGATTTCTCAATGGTGAAGAATCACTTAAAAAATTATAGTAGCTGGATCCGGATCTAGATCTTCAGCAAAATGTAATCAGTTCGTCCTTGTCACACACCGAGTCTCTCCACCAAATTTAATTCGGATCCGTCCACAACTTTTTGAGATATCTTGCACACAAACAAACAAGACAAACAAGACAAACAGACAGAAAGGTGTGAAAATATAACCTCCTTCACCCTCGGTGGCAGAGGTAATGAACAATTGGAGGAGGGTGTGCAAACAGCCCAAGACCATCACAAGATGCGAGACATTAGGGTAGACATAAGGATAGACATAGGGACACAAAATAAATATAAACCCCCAAGCAAAAATAACATTCCTGCAGACTACTGTGTATATGAGAGTACTACTCTCATATACTATAGTTCTAACTGTAGCATTTTTGCCTGGGAAAGACCAAAGCAAACTCTGGAATGGTTTGTTGGCTTCTATTTCTGTCACTTTATTACATCAATCCATTGTCCTATTTCTGCGCTTGGTATTCATTAAGTGCCCATAAAAATGGTGAGCTTAAGTTAGCCACACAGCAGTGACATCAGATGATAAACCCATGTGTCGGATCAAGTGGGCAGAGCAAAATGCTGACCAATTGGCAGCTGTTCAGGTCTGACAGACACCAGAAGCGAACTCCCTCAAATACCCAATTAACCATTCTGCTTGGAAATATCAAGTGAATTTCGTAATTGAGTTAGGAAGGAAGTATCGGAATTGAGTGAGACTGGCAGGTCGTGGCTTTCTCATGTTTCTCGTACGGTACAAGTTTATTTGGTTTTCAAAAAATAAAATACATATGATATCGATGGACTGTCAAACAGGAATATTTACACATTGTAAGGCAAGACATTGAATATATTTAGATCAGTGATAGGAGGTCTCGTTGTGCATCATAACCCAATACATTTGGAGTAGTTTGTACTTGCACACAGAAAAGACCACCTTGTGACAATTTCACAGAAGCATCATGCATTTAAATCTGTGCAAGTGATGGTTTTCTGATGGTGCATAATCCTCTTCTTTGCTTCTCTGTGAGAATATATCTTCTATCCTCCTCAAAAAAAATGTTGGCGATTTAACTTCCAGTGTGTGAATCTATACTAGTTCCATGTTTAGCGTTTCTTGCATTGATGGCAAATTCCAAATGCAGCATCGTGTTCATATCAGGCAGTACTTAAAATTGTTTCTCCTTCTCAAAAGTACTCTGATTGAAAGTTAAAAATATGCGACCTCACCTGATGTGCCCACCACACCATGAGGTAAGAAAAGGCCCCAATCCAGATGATGGAGCCAAAAAATGTCAACGCAACGTACTTTTTCAACGTCTGAAATGAAAATGAGCAAAAACATTGGCGACAAGTGCACGACGACCTTGTTCCAAATACAATCTTAATTGTTGCAAATTTTGTTCAGGATTTTATTTTTTTTAAAGCTTTGCAATCCATCACATGATGCAAAGAATCATCTTATTCCTTAACATTCAATCAAGAAAGCAAATGACTGCAGATCAGATGGTGCTTACAAACCAAAAGATGTCTCATGAAAAACGGTTCACCCTCTGGTTACGAATCCATGCGCCGGTGGTGAAGGTGTGTTATTAATGATTTAAAAAAATATTAACAATAGCAGTCGGATTGACATTTGCGATGCTAAAGTTTTTAGAAAGATCTTATACAGCTAGACATTGAAGCTCATGAGAGAGCTGTGTTACCTGGGGGCGGAGAATCAACAGGCAAGTATTAAAATTTCTGCTAATTTCTTTATATTGTAAAATAAAATAAAAATTATTGCATTGTTCCGTTTGTGATTCCATTGAGGAAAACAATTGGCAGGATGAAAGTATAATCTATTATAGTTCTGCTCCTGCAGAGTCATGCATCAAACATCACGAGTCCTATAATCATGTTGGTTTTTTTTTTTTTTAATTCGAATAAATCACGTGATTGAAATGTACTCCTATTTCTGGTCTGGTGATCATCACTCAAACCGTGATAGTTTCTTCAGAATATGGTGTGAAATGAATAAAGGAAATATACAAACATGGTGTCAACACCACATAATAGAAAACCTCTTCACTGCCATTCTCTTCCCAGCACATTACTTGTCCAATCTTATAAAGCTATTCGTGGCTTCGCACTCACATACTTAACTCGAAAACCCTCATCACTCTGTATAAACCTTCGAAATTGCTACCGTCACAAAATCAAAGCCTGAAAAATCCTTCCGAGATTGTGAAATGCATTTCCTTTTTTGTGTGTCGACCTCAACTCAAAAAGTGCTTTTTCCATCAATTTTGTGAAGTAGTATCATGATCCCCACACTTAAACAAAAAAAAAAAAAACCCAAAACGATAGGGTTATTGTAATCAGCTCCGTCTGTCTGTCCATCCGTCCATCACGCTACCTCCTCCTAAACGGTTGTGAAGAAATTCACCAAACTTGGAAGTTATGATCAACACATTCAAAGAAGGTGTGAAAGCAGTATCATTTTTGCCCCCATCTGGGGCTCTGGGGTGGGTTCAAATAGCAAAAAATATCATTACGGGCACATTTTAAAACTATTTTTTTTAATGAAACTTTGTATATGCAAATAACATTGGGGGGACGCATGAAATGTGTTACGATATTTTGGATTACATCTCCGGTTCATGTCCCAGAGGGTGGGGAGTTGGAGTCACAGAGGTCAAAACAGAAGATTTTTGTTTTTAATTCAAAATTTGATATTGGGTCATTCCTGTCGGAACTTTTTGCCATCTTTCGACTTTGCTTTATGTGGAAATCATGGGGACTTGCGACAAATGAACCGACTTGCGATCACTGAAAATGTACCCTCGACACTCGCTAGTCGATTGCAGGTGCTGACAAAGCAGCCCAGAGTGAGGGTAGGGTTGTATAATTTGGCCAGAGTTCCAGCACACTTTGCCCTACTCTTTTCAAAATTTACTGTGGATTATTTATCAACAAATGAATACCAGTCGATGAGATACCCTGCATAACATCTCTTCCAAGGAATGGTCGCCCTGATTAATAACCTCTCTGCCTGAAAGACACCAGGATGGTAGTTTATAGTCAGACCAAAAATAAAATCCACACTCACCATCATTATCATCATCATCATCATCATGTAGTATACTCTATGCAGAGCAATGGTGCTGCCAAAGCAGTTACGAGGCTACAATCCTGGTTGGCTCGTCACACATTATTGGCCATCCTGCCAGCCAAACCCAGACTAGATATCTCGATGCCACGTATGCGCCCGCTGACCTATCCTCCAAATCCATAGATGACCATGCAATGATGGAATTGTGAGTTGTTTTCTTTTTTTTGTCTTGATGTTTTTCCGTTTAAATAAAAGGCAAAGCAAGATCTCCAAATGTGGCTTAATGAGGAGCTGTAATCCAAAGAGCAATTTGCAAATGTGCGAAACACACAATAATTATAGTGAATCAAAGTGGCTGCAATGTTAATCATCATGTGGCACAATGAGGAACTATATATTATTTCCAGAGCAGGATGTCCTGTTAAATTAATAACACTTCGAAGCTATTACCTTTTCCCACGCACATGGAACCCTTGACACGCATGTCAGGAAGAGAGAGAAAATTAGAGACTAAAGACTACAACTGAGTGGGAAAACTCACGGGCTTCCTCATATCTGGCAAAGTAAGCCACAGAGGAAAAATGAGTGGCAGGAGAAACAGGTAGGTGATGCGTTTTCGGCAGGTGTCTGGCCACTCTAAAGTCAAAGGTTTCTCATCTTCTTCCTCTTCGTCAGTCATGATCTCAAGAATACCATTTCCATTGCTTGCTACTCCATCCACAGTTCCACCGCCATTCTGCACAACACACAAAGACACTATTTTTTTTTTCCTAGTGCTTGTAGTCATAAAGGCTTTTTAGATAAACATTTATGTTGGCACAATAGACTGTACAGTTCATTAATCTTTCCAAATAAGTTTTGATTCAAAGAATGGCATCAGGCTTTGTAACTATCTTGGCTTTCAACTCTGCTGTTGGTGCCTCCCCCCTCTCTCAACTGTTCATTTTCTCCTGATCCGATCAGTGTACTAACACTAGCTCTTCCACAAGCCTCAACTATGTATACAGAAAAACGAAAGAAAGAAAAAAAAAAGACTTGTGTTGCTTGGGATAGAGCATCGTAGGAGTACACTCCATATGGAGAGTAAAAATAGGACCAGGGATCGTGAAGCTCACCTGGATCAGGAGCAAGAGTCAATAACGTCAATAAAATATCGAAATTTTGTTCATGTGCAGAATCTGGTCACGTGATTGGTTGAATAGAAGCCCTCGCGATGCTGATTACAGCTCATGTTTCTACAGGCTATAGCTCATGTTGGCTCATATGAGGGCATGGCCGTGCTGCTGATGCAACACCCCGGGTAGGTTGGTGCAGGATGTTTGTTTTTTTTGCGTTTTCGGTCCGATTTCAATCCTTTCATGAGCGCAGATTTTGATGAGGTCATTACACCTTCATTAGGCATCAGATATGAAGCTTGTGGCCAAATTTCATTAAAATTGTGTTTGGTTCAAGCAATCATGACTGAAGTGTTCACAGACTCATTAAGCCTGGGGTTGGCTTAGTGGTTAGGGTGGCTGGTTTGGGATCTTAGGGTACCAAGGTTAAGCCCTGTTGGCTGCTGAATTAACACCAGGTGGGGTTGACTCGGCCTGTCATCCTTTCCGAGGTCGGCGAAATGAATATCAGTGTACTGATATAGGGCCACAGCATCAGCAGCACAGCCGTGTCCCAACAAAATGTTAGCTACCTGGCAGCCAAGCTGACATACGCAAGAACAGAACTGACTGAGCTACTATACGGACACTGCGTGATCGCATAACCTCACCGGAATAAAGTCCAGGTGAGCTAAAAATGAGAGAACACAGGAGATAAATAAATATGTACAAGTTCTGGCTCTTGCAAGATGTTGCTCCACTCCATGAAATTATTTAAAAAAAAATTTTCAAAGCCTTCATCCATTACAAATCATTTATATTAAACACATCACATTTGAGTTCAATTATCCTTTGAAGGAGAATACAGTAAAATAAATCTGATGCAATGTTCAAAATGTAATACATTGCCAATTTTTTGATAAATAGTCAGAAACAAGACACCCATGGTGAATTGGATTGTGACATGCATGATAAATTTCTATGAAGGTGATGCCTCTCCTTGATTCTCAGCTCGACATTGAAAAAAAATGTTTACAACCTCCTTTACTTGTTTGATTGAGTTGATGGCATTGTGTACTACCACCCTCAAATCCTGAATGGTCCTAATGACCGTCTCACTGTGATCTAATTACAAGATGGCTGAGTGGCTAGCCCTCATACAATAAGGATTGTTACATTTTATGGTCAGCCTTTTTTTTTTTTTTTACACGTGCAAACGTGTACAGATCAAGGAACACGAGTTAGGAGGAGATTGGGACCATACTCTGTGCAGAGCGTTTGTGCTGCTTAAGCAGTCTCCTTGACTATTGGGCACAATCCTGGACGGGTCGCCACTCCGACACAGGATACCAGCAAGCTGGCACTCATTTTGCCGACCTCGGGAGGATGACAGGCCAAGTTAACCCCACCTGGTATTAATTCAACAGCTGAGTGAGATTTGAACTCAGGACCCTGGGATCCAAAACCCACCACCCTAACCATTATGCCCACACCAGGCATACACGAGTCAGGTCAGTCTGCAAAATGAAATTTACGGCCTTTGTTGGAGCATGCTTTTTGGCCTTGGTCAATGCAGTCTCTGTGTTCATTCAATTGCCCTTCAGCAGAAGCTTTCAATTCTGCACTTTTCTTTTTCCCTTAACCCCCCCCCCCCCCCCACAATGACTTTGGATTTTTTTTTTTTACATAATTTCAAGGTTTTAGGATTAAATATTCACTATTCCTATTGAATACACCCTTCCACTCCCACTCCTCATCTCAACGTAAAGGTAGGAGTTGAGAGAGAGAATTTTTTTTTCCTCTCTAAAACTAGTGAGTCTCATGGAAGGCAATGGTCAATTCGACAGTGGGGGAGTGGGACAATAGTTGGGCACAATCAGCAGGGGAATAAACAAACAGGAAACGAACGACACAAGGTAGAGCACTTACCTCTGCCAGGCTGAACGGTTTAAGTTTTGTTTTATAATCCCACTCCAGCTGAATCTGCATCCGTACCTTGAGCAAAATCGAATTGGCTTATTCTTGTCACATACCCAACTCAGCCACCAATTTTTGTCATAACCAGTCTTCAACTGTTTGAAATATCATGCTATAGGCTATATCGTTTTTGGCCCTGTCTCTCTGATGGTTACCATACCCAAGGAGTTGCTGCAGCTGTGTCCAATAAGCTGACCCCAATGATAATTGAGGTAACACCGGTCAACGAGCGTATTATGAAATTAAGGATTCGTCACTCCTTGGGTGTCATTTCCCTGGTCTCTGTTTATGCTCCGACTGAGGCGAGTGATCTCACCGTGAAGGATGCATTCTACGCCACACTGGAGTCTGTGGTTGATCAGTGCCCCAGACGAGATACACTTCTAGTCTTGGGGGATTTCAATGCATCGACTGGAACTGATAGGGATGGTTATGAGGTATGTGTTGGTCCCCATGGGTCAGGAACTATGAACCAGAATGGCACTAAGTTCCTTGACTTTGCAAGAAGTCATGGACTTAGGGTGGCTGGTTCATGGTTTCAGCGCCCACAAGCTCATCGCTGGACTTGGTATTCCAACGCTGGCGGTGTGGCAAAGGAGATTGACCATGTCCTCATTGACGGTCGTTGGAGGATGATCCAGAACTGCAGGGTCTACCGGAGTGCTCAGTTCCTCAATACTGACCACAGGCTTGTTGTAGCAACTCTAAAGCTGCACCTTAAATCCTGGAGAATGGTACCATCCCAGCTGAGACTGGATGTTGCCAAGCTCAGGGATGAGAGAGTAGCTGAGGAGTTTGCGAACAGGCTGAGTGGACACTTGGGGGGTCTGGGTGCTTTGGGGGGTCCTGAAGAGTTGTGGAGCGCCTTCAAGACCACCGTCCTTGATGTTGCCGGTGGATGCCTTGGAGCTCACCACAGGGCAAAGAAGAATTTTGTCTCTCAAGGGACACTGGATACCATTGACCAGAGTTGCAGGGCCAGGCTGAATGGCAGAGCTGAGCTGTTCAGGGAGCTGAGGCGTAAAACTGTACGTGCACTGAGGGTGGACAAGGAGGCCTATGTGCGAGGAATCTGTGAGGGGGTAGAGCATCACCTGTGGACAGGTGATTCTCGTCCCGCTTACAGGGGAATTCGCGCATTACGTTCATCCAAGCCCATCCCTCGGAGCACTACAGTTCGAGCAGAGAGTGGTAGGCTCTTGACAGAGGAGTCTGAAGTGAAGGCCCGCTGGGCCGGTTACTTTGAGCGGTTGTACCAGGCTGATCCCCCAACTGTCGAGTTGGACGTCAAGGGTGTTACAATCCCTGTTGCTGACCCTTGAATCAACTGTGGTCCACCTACGCTTGTGGAAACACGGGCTGCGGTGAACCAGTTGAAACAGGGCAAAGCTCCAGGGATCTGTGGCATCCATGCCGAACTTCTCAAGACTGGTGGAAATGCTGCACTCGTGTCGTTGCATGCAGTTTTGTGCTCTGCCTGGAACACAGGCATCATCCCAACTGACTGGAAGAGGGGCCTTGTTGTCCCTCTCTGGAAAGGGAAGGGTGATCGCCAAGACTGCAACAACTACCGAGGGGTGATGCTGCTCTCAGTGCCGGGCAAGGTCTTTGCTCGGATAATTCTCGATAGGGTTCGCCACCATCTGCTTGAGCACCAGCGTCCAGAGCAGTCAGGCTTTACACCAAAGAGGTCAACGATTGACCGTATCCTTGCACTTCGTGTCCTCACCGAACGCAGACGAGAGTTTCGGCAGGGGCTGCTTGCAGCCTATGTTGATCTCTGTAAAGCGTTCGATTCAGTGAATCGGGATGTCCTCTGGAGGATTCTTGGTCTTCGTGGGGTGCCACCAAAACTGATCGATCTAATGTCTGAACTCTACTCTGGTACTGAGAGTGCTGTGAAGTGTGGTGGTACCATCTCTGACTTATTTCCAGTTGTTACTGGAGTTCGTCAGGGATGTGTACTTGCCCCCACACTTTTCAGCACTTGTATGGACTGGATTCTAGGGAGGATGTCGGAGAGATCAAGTTGCGGTGCGTCATTTGGGAATGTCAAGATCTCGGACCTTGACTTTGCAGATGATGCAGTCATCTTTGCGGAGACTTTAGACATCCTCTTGGGGGCCCTCGAGGTGCTGAATGAGGAGTCGGAGCCGTTGGGATTACGGGTTTCTTGGGTCAAAACTAAGATCCAGGCTTTCGGTGACATCTTGGATGCTGCTGTCCTGTCTGTGTGTTTGTGGTGAGGATGTTGAGGTCGTGGAGAGATTCACTTACCTTGGCAGTGATATTCATGTCTCTGCTGGCTGCGAGTCAGAGGTCAATAGACGTCTGGGTCGGGCCTGGGGAGTCATGGATTCATTGGATCATGGGGTGTGGCGCTGCCGGTACCTGTGCGGGAGGACGAAAGTCCGAGTCTTCAGGTCCTTGGTACTTCCAGTCTTGCTCTATGGGTGCGAGACTTGGACTCTGACCAAGGATCTGAGACGGAGACTTAATTCCTTTGGTACCAGGTCTCTTCGGAGAATCCTTGGCTATCGCTGGTCGGATTTTGTGTCCAACGAGCGGTTGCTGAGAGAGACTCGGATGAGATTTGTTACCTGCATAGTCCGTGAGCGTCAGTTGCGGCTGTATGGACATGTGGCTCGTTTTCCTGACTCTGATCCTGCTCACCAGATTCTCTCAGCGAGGGAGTCTCATGAGTGGAGGAGGCCAGTGGGCCGACCACGTGCCTCATGGTTGCAACAGGTTGACCATCATCTCAAGGAGATGGGGATGGGCCTGGCATCTGCCTGGGGGATGGCCAGACGGAGGCCCCTGGAGTACCGGCGGAAAGTGGACGCAGCGACGCGCTGTTCTGGCACATGCTCCCATACCTGACCTGACCTGACCTGTCTCTCAATGGTGAAGAATCACTTTAAAAAAATTAAAATTCTTGGATCTGAATCCAGATTTTAACCAACATCTAAGCAATCCATCCTCGTCGCAAACCCAACCAGTTCACCAAATTTCGTCTGAATCTGTCCATAACGTTTTGAGATGAAAAGTATTGACAGGTTTTGACAGGAGTGAAAACATAAACTCTGTCCACCTTTGATGGAGGAGGAAATGAAGGGAGAATGCGAAGAGACACCAAAACCAGCAAAGAAGAAAGTTGTTTGGAAGAGTTTGTGTGGGTAATAAAGATGATGAGATAGGTTTGGACATGACATGAGGTGGCAGTACACTGCCTGCTTGAAGCCTTGGAGGGAAGAGTGGAAAGGAGTGGTCTCTTGAAGGTGGTTCAATAGACTGGAGAAGTGAGGTACAATGGTGTTGGGTTCTGCAGTCAGCCTGGATTTTTGATGTTTCATCAGGAGGAGGTTACTGGAAAGAGACATGTATCCTGGAATTACCAGGGAGTGTCAGAGGACTGAGAGAGCAGAGGGAGCAATGTTGGAGAATAGACAGTCTGACAGGAAAATTTTTTTTTTTTTTTAAAGAGCCCATCACCCTTCTTGCGATATGAAAGCGACAGACCTTTTGCTTCATATCATCATGGTAGATTCCAATAATGTTGAGAGCTTTAGATTGCACAGAATCCAGGAGAGACATGTGATGCTGGGGCATCCACCCATCGAGGAGAGCAACACTCCATTGCTTTACAGACAAAGGCCTTATAGACTGTGAGTACTTTTGATTTCCCAAGGAAAGACTAGGATAGACCTACTGGAGGATGCCCAATCTGTGGCTGGTTTAAGAGGCCAGCTTCACTATGTGAAGCTTAGATTCGCCAGGTCATGGCTGGTGATGAGTCCGAGAGGTTCAAGCGACTGGACCTCTTCCAGTGGCTGACCATTGAAATAGACAGGTGGGTTAGTGAGACGACCCAAAGCGACAGGACAAGACAGTGAGATTTTCTAGGATTGAAAGACATGTTCCATTATCAGACCAGCATCAAATTATTTCCAGATCAGCAGAGAGTAATGCAACTGCTGTCTGACAAGCAGTGGGCTGGGCAACTGTACAGCACAATGTGAAGTTATCTGAAAATTGGAAAAGAGGATTTTCCAGAGCATTGGAGGTCATTTATATAGACAAGGAACAAGACTGGGCCAAAAACACTCTTGGGGAACTCTAGCCCCCACTGGGAGCGGGTTCCACTGATGGCAACACATTGACTACATGAGTGGAGAAGTCAGAAATCCAAGAGGAAATCCAACAAGTCAGAGATTTGATAGGATTCGTGACAATAGAAAGTCTCAAACACTCCAGACACAGCCTTGAATTTTTGACAATAATTTGTATTACTTCCCGTCACTTTATTCCAATTTAAAGTTTCTCTTTTACTCTCTGATGGAATCAAAAGATTGCTGGGGCAGCTGAGCACCCATTAATAGATCGATTCCATTCAAAAAATTGGGGTGGATTCACTCTTTGGACACCGTTATGTCTAATGATGTGCACTATATCCCAAATATTCTGCAGTTTGTCTTAAAATTAAAGGAACTTAGTGTCATTTTATACAACGAAATGCAGTACGATGATCAATGTGGTATGATGATCATACCTTCCACGGTGGACAACTTGGAGCGGAAGTGCGACCGTGACATCACTTTTTACATCACATTGTTGCTCATTATCCCTCTTTTTAAAGGATTCATTAATCGAGGTGATTTTGGGGGTACCTTTATATTATGCCTGGTGTTGGCTTAATGTTTAGGGTGGCGGGCTTTGGATCCTAGGGTCCTGAGTTCAAATCCTGCTCAGCTGTTGAATTAATACCAGATGAGGTTAACTCGACCTGCCATCCTTCCGAGGTCGGCAAAATGAGTGCCAGCATGCTGGTATACTGTGTCGGAGTGGCGACCCATCCAGGATTGTGCCCAAGAGCCAAGGAGACTGCTAAGGCAGCACCAATGCTCTGAACAGAGTATGGTCCCAATCTCCTCCTCCTCCTTTATATTGTAATATTTCTCAAATTATTCGCTAAATTTGAAATGCTTGAATACTGCATTGGTGAGGATAAAATTCAAATTCAAACATGGTAGAAGATACAAAATTGATTTATAGAGATTGATAGAATTGCTGGAAGAAGTCGTTACCTGCATTTTTGCATTTTCAATTACAAACACGCAAACAATTTATTGCAGAGATAATTAAAGAGCCGTATATACTGTAAACAATTTATAATAAAGTGCAGACAGTGTTGTGTTTATAATCAATGTATTAATGTCACATCAAAATCTGTCACCAATTTTTTTTTTGCCTTTCATGTGTTTGTTCCCATTGGATCAAACAAGTCAAAGTTTTTTCCATTCACCTTATTTATTTCATGAAGCCACTGTATATATAAAATGTAGTCGTGTGATTGAACAAGCTTCCATTTAATTGAACAATTAATTATGCTTCACAAACCACATATGAACAAATAATATGTATTGTAATTTCTCTGTCCAGAAATTGAAATGACACATTTACGTGAAACTCGTGATGTACAATCATTGTATTATTCTTCTCATCGGTGAAGAATAATTATTAATAAAATGAGACAAAATGACTTCCTTGGTAGAAAAATTTTGTTTGCACAGCATACTCATGCAGAAGAGAGCACACATGAGACAAAATAAAAATCCAACAATTTTCCGAAGAACAAACTCAGGCTCCACAGATATGGAAACGACAGTCTCACCATGGTGACATCCAGAATACGTTATGCCTTATTACCGTGTCATAATTACATTTTTATATCGTAAGACTTCTGGTGTAATTTGTAGAATACAGTTCTGAAATTCACTCGATCCAGAAAGTTTTAAATCATGGCTAAAGCGATAAAAAGCAATTTGTTCAGTGACAATTTGCCCCAAGTGAGGCAAGTAATAAAATAATACCTGTTCTTTACTGCTGACATGGGAAAAGTTGTCCTGCCTAAATTGTGGGATGCATTCAACAACAAGAGTGTTTGCACTGAACATACTTGTGCACCCAATAAATAATTTGGCTTGTGGTGGGTGAAAGAGGCCATGAGCAAAAAGATGTGTGAAAATGATTAGCAATAAGTGAGGAAGTGGGGGTGGAAAGGGGGAAATGGTTGTCATTGTCAGTATATTGGGAATTGCAAGCCTTTACATTCTGCAATATATATATATATATATATATATATATATATGTATATTTACTGTGAAATATTAATGCACTTCAGAGGATACAGGCATAACAAGCAGTTTTTAAAGCGCGTTTATTCACTAAAAACACAATTAATTGCTCTTTACTGTTAATTTAACAAACAGGCACAGACACACACACACACCGCTCATTTTTTTCATTTCTGTTCCTCATAATTACATCACATTCACACACACATAAATACACACTTTTAATTGATTGCACAGCATAGGCTTTTCCTAATCAAAACTAGAAGGGCACTCAGTAGAGCACATACCTCCGCCACGTAATGCCTGATCCAAGAGAACATATCGGGCCAAATACATTTTTGAAATATCATGCGATGCAGTACTATATCGTTTTTGTCTCCATCTCCCAATGGTGAAGAATCACTTAAAAATAAATAACTCTCATATCCAGATCCGGATTTGGATCTTCACCAAAATCAAATCAATTCATCCTTGCCACCATAGTCCCAAGAAGGAAGCAAGACATAACAACACACACACACACACACACACACACACACACACACACACACACACACACACACACACACACACACACACACACACACACACACACATACACACACACACTTATGGATTTCAGAATCGGATTCAACGAATGCATACAAACATTTAGGTCCTCGACAGTTATTTCCCGAAATGCATGTCCAGGATAGACCCATCGCCATGTCTGGTGGGATTCTAACTTTGATGCGTTAAGAAGGGTAAATAATAGATTCCCTTTCTTATGGGATGGCAGACACATTCATGCATGTGAGATAGCCATTGGCCGAACGGAGGCTCGTCTACCTCTTTCCATCGACGTTTGATGCTCTGTTTGGGCAGCTCCGTTGTCGTTGACGTTGTACGAGCGTTTCACGGTTTCGCTCGGTAATTCTGGCAAATGGCTGCTCTCTGCTGTTCGTCCAGTTGCTGTTACAATGATCGCGAGATTGGAAATTTGTCACAAGCAATGATGCGCCAATAGGCAAGGTGGATTTGGCTGAAGTCTGCAAGAGGCTCCACCCAGACTGGCTGCCTACAAAAATGACGAATGGACCATTTTAGTCAGTCAGTCAGTTTGTGACAGCTGGGCGACGGCTATTTTCAGCTCATCAGTTCCGGTCAGACGGTCGGTGAGCTGGCGACAGTTGAGTTTTAGACAGTTGGTGACGGCCTTGCAACCTTACAGCTTCTCACAGCTCCTCACAGCTGTCCGTTGGTTGTGGCTCCTGGTGGCTCCTGTCGGTGGGTGACACTCGCACCGTTAATGCTCGTTCTGCTCGAGACCTGCTCTTGGCGTGCCTTGGTATGTTTCTTGCTCTTGGTATGTATTAACGGCGCGATGACCCTGTTTGGCCTAATAATCCCAACTGGCATCTGCAGTTGCTTAACAACCCATCAGCCCTCAGAGTTATGCATGGCCTGGTGACCTCAGGGTCGGAGGTCAAGGGGTGGATCTGAGAGACCCTCTCTCTCACCCGCCTCCCCCACAATTGTGATAGCCCCTGACCCCGGAACTCGTAACAGTATTCTGAGATCACCTTTGATGACGTGTTTATGATGCAAATAGTTAAATACAGAATGTTCACAATTAAAATGATTGATGTGTGCTCTTCAACCATTCCTTACGAGTCTACACCACCGACATGTTGTAGTGTCCGTAAATGTACACAACCCTTGGTGGTTTGGTTATAGTGTTTCTCAAGAAGTGTATTTTTCTTCCACTTTTACCTTTATTATTGTATTGTTTTCATTGTTGGTCATTTCCACCTTTGTTTGTCAAATACAATAAGGATTAAATCCTTTTCCTTTTTACTCTCAAGTTATTTTAGTTTCTCTTTTGTGAAACTTTTAGTACTTTTTAGTACATTCTATGGTCATTCATATCCAGAATGGTTTTCATGTGGTGGATTGGGAATTCCTTTTGATAATTCTCTCTAATTATTCTGTAAATTATTGTGCCAAAAGCTCTTTCAGGTGTTTTTTTTTAATGTCTTGATCTTGATTCGAGGAAAACTAAATAATCTACGGATATTGGATTTTATGAGATTTAAGCACTCATTTATGATCTGTTGTAGTGTCCGTAACTGGATGTTTATATCCATAATCATTTGCTCTGTTTCCTAGTCACTTGGCAGTGTTAAAAATGGAAGCAAGCACTTCTTAGTTCTTTAATCCAGAAAATGAATCTATTACACAATTGCTTTACTTCCACTACATTTTCGTAATTGTCATTATCTCTCATCCAAGTCGACTTTATGCCTGGTGTTGGCTTTATGGTGAGGGTGGTGGGCTTGGGATCCCAGGATCCTGAGTTTAAACCCCACTCAGCTATTGAATCAATACCAGGTGGGGTTGACTGCCTGTCATCCTTCCGAGGTCGGAAAAATGAGTGCCAGCATGCTGGTATCCTGTGTCGGAGTGGCGATTGTCGGAGTGGTATCCAGGATTGTACCCGATAGCCAAGGAGACCACTTAGGCAGCACCAATACTGTGCACAGAGTATGGTCCCAATGGATGGATGGATGGATGGATGGAGTTCAAGCCCCTGTCACGCTGGTGAATTAATACCAGGTGGGGTTGGTTCACTCAGCGTGTCATCCTTCCAAGGTCAATGAAATGAGTAGCAGTGTATTGGGATAATAACCATTAGGTTTTACATGTGATCGTTTCCATGGTTTATTGTGACATACAAGATCTAGCCATTATGTGCAATTAATTGTATCTTTAAGGATAAAAATAGGGCATGCTTGCAAATGCGAATCCCACATTTGGTTAAATGCTCCCCATTGGATAACCTCAAAAGGCCAACTCATACCACCAAGTTATCTGAGTTTACAACAGCTTTACCTTGTCGAGGAACATCTTCCGAGAAGGTAATTTATCTGCGACTGCCCTGCTACACCTTTAATTTTCTTGTAAAGCATCGCTTTTATAGAATTAAAAAATGTAAGAAACAGTTTAGTGGATTTTCCATGAAAAGAGAAACAGAAGAAGAAAATAAATTAACAACACACACACACACACACACACACACACACACACACACACACACACACACACACACACACACACACACACACACACACACACACACACACACACACACACACACACCTGCAGTAAGGGAAAGCTCTCAACAAAGAGTTCAAAGCAAGCCTATGTAACTTGTATAATATAACATGTAACCATGTATAATGTAACCAGATATAAAGTTTGATAATAAACCAATCATAGGCAGAATTCCAACCAAGCAATTGTGCACTACACAAGAAAGCACTACACTGTTCATCTTGCAATCTCAAACAATTTACTCTTGCACTGGTCCATTCTATTTAAGGTGTTGACAGTTAATATCAATGGCCAAGAATAGCTGCTCAAGGGGATGCCCCAATGTACCACTGTTTCAGATACGGTATATAGTCACCATGGTAATGTTAAGAAAACGCGACTGAAGGGGGAAAAAAATGTAAAGATTCCCAATTCCAAAGCGTGATTTTTTTTTAATTTGCCGAAACAAAGAAAGACTAATTTGGTACCTTTATATTCCAGAGGGTCAAATGTGTCAATTGCAAAAGTTGCCAGGATTGTCCATACAATTTTACAATACTGTCAGGTATGTCTGCTTTCTGTCCAGGAAGGTGCTATTTATGTTACATACAAGTGAAAGGAAGAGGATGGGAGGTGGATGTTAGGAAAAAAATACTTTTGCTAAAAGAAAGAAGGATAAAGGATAAAGGATAAGGTAGTGAAGGAGAGGCATATGAGGTCGGGGTGAATATTTCTCAATTTTTGGCAAAGTAATAAAGAGATGACACCAAATATTTCTCAAGGAAGTGCTACATGATGAACAAACTGGTGGACGTTTCTTTAATTTTTTTTTAGTCTGAAGGGTCACACTCAACTAACATTGTCAAATTGTTCGAGAGAGATGTATCAAACAAAATATTACATTGTAGTCGGGTCAATTTATGACAAACAACCACCAAACCCACAACAAAAGGTTTCTCAGTGGTTTTTATTTCTACTGATCAATATAAAAAAACTACCAAAATCTGACATCCGGAAATGGGTTAAAACAGTCATTTTCAAGATGGCCGCCACCGGGCTTTGAAATAACTAAAACAGCTATAACTTCTTCAATAATTGTGATAAAAACATAATTGTTGGTTCTGGTCCATGGTTTTAATGGATCAGCAATCCACTGGTGTCAATAAAATTTAGATCTCATCAGTATTTAACCTGAAATCCAAGAAGGCGGCAAAAAAATGAACGGTGTAAAATCAATAAATTGTCTATATAATCAAACCTTTGTTTGGCAATCACCCAACATTTAGAGGCCATCTACTGGTGAGCAAGTGTCTACATCGAATTATTGTGGCATCTGTAGTGGAGGAAAATCCTGAGTTCATGCTCCAAGTAGAAGAGATTGAGAAAATGTATTCATCCTTGCTAACGGGTGACATCTCTCTTGAAAGTCTTGACGAATCAGCTGCAATTGTGAAGATCACTGATGAACTTGAAAAAAAGAAATCTGAACTTGCTGCACAATCCAAAACGAGTAAGCTGTGGCTGGATTATCAGAAAATGCTCTATATTGCTCGGGCAATGATCAAGGCAGATCGCACTGGGTCTTGGAAGGATCACTTGCAAGCTGTTGCTGATGCCTTGCCAATATTTGCAGCAGCTGGACACTACAACTACCAGAAGTCCGCTTATCTCTACGTACAAGAAATGAGTGAACTGGAGAGCAAACACCCAGATGTGAATGAGAAGTTTCAAAATGGCTTCCATGTGATCTGGCGAACAAACCAGTTTTGGGCAGGCCTCAGCTGTGATCTAGTCATCGAACAAACACTCATGAGATCACTAAAGAGCACCGGTGGCTTGACTCATGGCAGTAAGATGACAGAGGAACACCGAGCATTGTGGACAATGTCAGCCCCCATAACATCTGAGGTCAACGTCGCCATGCAGGACTTCAATGATCTCACATACGCAACAAGCAAACAGCATAAAGAAGCAACTGGTGCCAGAATTGAAAGACATGCATTCGATCTCTCGAAGATAAGCACAAAGCTGAATGCATTTTCACCTTTCTCCTCTGATCCTACATTGAGAAATATCATAAATGGCATCGTGGCAAGCGAAGACATCAACGTGCATGAATATGAAGCTGTTGGGAACAAAATCATCAAGAGAATGATTGGACAACCTGTGTTTTTCTTCTCCATCAAGAGGACAGAGAAAGCAAAGACCCTGAAAATTCTAATGCTCTCCAGGTTGCTCCTCACAAAACCATCGACTCCAGTGTGCGATTCCAGCGATTCCTGGTGGTATCCCAGATCTGTGATTTGTCACTTGAGGACCTGATGAGTTTTTAGCTCAGTCCATACCCTCCATCCCTCTTTGAGGACAACAAGATCTTGAGGAAGGCCAACAAACCTCAACTCACTCAAGCAGTCAATGACCACAGTACAAAGGCACTGGCATGTGAAGGAGTACCTGACACCACACCTTCAGCACACCTTAAGACTGAAAGGTATGTTCTTGATGGTGGATTCTTGCTGCACAAGCTCAAGTGGAAGAAGGGAGATACATATGGCAAAATAGCCAGAGCATATGTGGACTTCACAACAAAACACTATGGGACAGCAACTGTTGTCTTTGATGGCTATGGTGCAGGCCCTTCGATAAAGGATAACACTCAGCAGAGACGTGGACAAGCCAACAGCTATCCGACTGTGAACTTCACCGGAGAAACTGAATTTGACGGAAAGAGAGATGAATTCCTATCTGTCGGCAGTAACAAGCAACAGCTGATCACCTTAATAGGTGATCAGCTGAAGAAAGTGGGCTGCACAGTTATTCAGGCAGAAGGGGACACTGATGTGGACATTGCCAAGACAGCCGTAAACAGCACAATTCTGCATTCCACCACACTAACCAGAGAGGACACAGATTTGTTGATGCTTTTGCTCCATTACTGTATACCAGATGGAAAACCACTATATTTCAGATCAGACAACCAGTCAAGAAGCAATCTGAAAGTATATGACATCAATTGGATGAAGCATCTTCTTGGGAATAGGTTGTGCACCCAACTATTATTCCTGCACGCCTTCACAGGATGTGATTCAACATCTCGTGTGTATAGCATTGGGAAAAAAATCAGTCTTTCAGAAACTCTTGGAGGATGATCAAGGCCTCCAGTTGTGTACAGATACATTCACTTCGAGAGGCTCAGCCACGCTGAAATAAAGAGACTTGGCAGCCAAGCGATGGCCGTTATATTTGGTGGGGAGAGCACAAGTTCTCTGGCAGCCATGCATTACAAGATATTCACAAAGAAGGTCACTGCTGCTAAGTCTTTCGTTACACCTGAACGTCTTCCCCCAACGGAATCTGCCACCAAGTTTCATTGTCTTCGAGTGTACCACCAGGTCATGGTTTGGATGGGGATGGAGGGTGACCTCGATCCTCTGGACTGGGGCTGGGGACTTGAAGTTAATCGATTTGTACCTATCATGACTGCCATTAATGCTGCACCAGACACTCTTCTGAAGATGATACACTGCAACTGCACCACAGCTTGTGACACACCCCGTTGCAGCTGCAGAAAGAATGGGCTTCTGTGTACGTCTGCATGTGGATCATGCCAAGTGACGTTTTGTGACAATCCACTAAATCAAGCCTCTGAGGAACTAGAGGACAGTGATGAGGACTGAAATTGTAACCTAAACTGCTATTATGTAATGTTCATGAATAAATGTTTCAGTGGCACCAGGGGTTCAGTGATTTTGGTTCAGATGGAAAATTTGATTTTTGCACTCTAGAATTTTGCCGCCATCTTGGATTTCATGTTAAATACTGATCAGATCTAAATTTTATTGACACCAGTGGATTGCTGATCCATTAAAACCATGGAGCAGAACCAACAATTATGTTATTATCACAATTATTGAAGAAATTATAGCTGTTTTAGTTATTTCAAAGCCCGGTGGTGGCCATCTTGAAAATGACTGTTTTAACCCATTTCCGGATGTCAGATTTTGGTAGACTTTTTCTGTTGATCAATATATCCAGTAGGAATGAAAACCACTGAAAAACCTTTTGTTGCAATTTGTTGTGGGTCAGGTGGTATTTTGACCCGACTGTTGTGTCCACGAGGTCAACACAATCCACTCAACTTTTCCCCTTTTTTGAGATTGTGACATGAACAGTTAAGTCCTTTCCCATAAGAAAAGTTGGGTCATCGGGTTGTTTCGACTTTAGTAAAACATCAAGAAGATTGTTCTTTACAGCAGAAGCAAAGATCAACTCTGGAGTGCAACACGGCATTGATGGGCCAAATGGTCTCCTAATTGCTTTGTTTAAGGTTGTGCAGAAGCATGTGACCCTTTATTACACTCAGTGTATAGTCCTGCAGAGACTGTGGACCCTTTGTATGTTAATTTATATTCTGCATGAATAATATAAATACTGGTATTTAAATGCAATTGCTCCATTCCCGACAGAGACATTGACCTTCAAACGAGGAGGCACAGCCAAGCTCTGCCCATCTCCCTGCTGAGGGTGGCACCTGACATACAAAAGTGAATGCACCATTATTTCACGTTTTTATACCAATTTGATTAAGAATTAAAAGTTTTTCTTGTGTGAGTATAATGAGTATAATTGTTTCCATGTGAGTATAATTGTGTGACATTTACCTTCCATGTGTGAGTATAATGCAGTACAGCAATCTGTGAAAATTGACCCAAGGGTTTGTGAATCTACGAGGAACAAACAGACTGGCTCTTAAATTCTTCTGCATCCGTATGCAGTACAAGGTTGCAGGGTAGCATCATTGGCTGCAGCCGTGGCTATACCGCTGATGCAGTGCCCTCTGCTGGTCTTGGCAGGAATTTGGAATTTGGCCATGGTGCCGGCAATAGCTCGCCTACTCTTCACGAAGGACACCGTGTGATCTTTAGCGTCCACCAACTAATGCTGGCAGACGGGATTCCCATTTAACATTAATCCGCAGGACTGCACCCATATTCAAGAATTGCCATGACTGTAAAACACTGGGATGACGGTTTATAGCTGGGTCGAGGTTCAAACCCAGGCTAGACAGCTTCGAGGAGAGTGTGGATACCCCTCTAAGCCATCCAAGCATCATTCCTCTTAAATAAATAGATTATATCGATTAATACTTTCAATGATGATTATGATAATTTAAACTACTTTCAATTCTTCCTCACCTGTCTGACACTGTGCTCAATTTGATGCAGGCTTCCATTTTGCAGTGATGATGTAACCGGTCCCATGGCCACGTCGGCACTCACAGTGCTTGGTGGATGAAACTTGCGTGCAGCAGTGCTGTTGGTGGATGTTGCACCATTGGCTCCATTGACAGAGTTGGGCAGTGTATCCGGGCTGACCACTCCATGAACCGCTGGTAACGGCATTGCAGGAGAGTTCACATCAAAGTTTCATTTTGATCCACCAAAAATACCACAAACAGGATATTTAATGAAACTCTCTAATGTATTGTTTGAAGATCAATGCAGAAAAATTAAAAGTGACTTTAGTGCATTCGGGATATCAGGGCAACAATTATTTCAATTAACAATCAAAAAGGTCACAAATTAATGAAGAAATGTAATGGAGGTCACTGCAAGGATGTGTGCATACAGATTAAATGCTTCACAAAAAATAAAAAAATAAAGATGTCGGATAGTTAAAGCCAATCACGCATGCAAGAAAAGAGTGGTTGCACATCCACATTTAGAACTTTGAGGGAGGGTAAGAAAAATAAGAGTATTTTGACTTGTGCAGGTAAGAGAAAGACATTAAATTATAAATGGCAGAACAAAACTAGATTAAGCAAAGTATGAAATGTTATAATAAAAAAATTAAAAAAAATTAAGGGTTATCAAATGGATCAATGAGTTTGTCAACAACAGGGTTTATCAACAACAAATCGCATTGAACGAGTATTTTGTAATTTCCTTGCATGCATTTTCTTATGTTTTTTAAGCATCTGGGCAATGGAAACAGTAGGCAGCACTGAACTGTCCATGGAGCTGGAAATCCCATTTGTGCATATCACTTTATCAGAAAACATAAGTTTGCTTCAACAAGATGAAAGGACTCAACTGGCAACCCAGGTCAGACCAGTTTCTGAAAAATGTCAGCCGCCTGGTGTTTCCGTCTTTTAATCACCTGTGGGTAATTTACCTCATTTCCGAGGAAGAGAGGGACTTGACGTATTCCCAAAGATCAAGCGTTCCCAAGTAACCAGGAATGGGGGACATAATTCGACAAGTTATCATAGTTTATTCCAGATGGATTGAAAAGTAATGTTTATTTTTTTTTTTCCTCGAATTTATTTTTATGGTTCTCGCATAATAGTACCCCATTGGTTTCAGTTAAAGAAGAAGATTCCATTCTTAGAATGGCTATAAAGGTTGTAGTGATGTAGGTGGGTGTGAGCTCCCAATCACAATGTCCCCACCATATAAATGAAGAAGTCTTCGTTTCACTGTGCATTGCACATTCAGAATGTGTAGACCAGAGAATATGAGGAGGGGGTTTGTTTTTTTTCCATCACTTATTGTTTTTCTTCTCAATGTTATAAAACATTCTTTCAAAATAATTACTCCAAATGCCTGTCACACACTGTTTTTTTGATCAATGACCAAGCTGAATTTTTTTTTTTTTGAAATAAAAAACGGATCTATACTCAATTCCATCAAACAAATAACAAATACACTAGCAAAAAGTTCCATTGAGCTGCCTCGTCTGGTTTTGATTCCAGGTCCGACAATAAGCTGTTAGATTTGTTTATCCCACATCTGAGGTCACATTGTGATTTTGGTCCGTTTGGTGTGTTAACACAAGACAATCAAAATCATTATAATTAGAGCTTCGTGTTTTTCATCCAGGCATTAGATCACCTCGTCTCTTTGCTAGATTGTGGGATCGTATATCACACCAGGCTTTAGAGAAACAGCATTGAGCATATGCACTTTTCTCCATCATGAACTAGACAAGAAAATGACAGCTTTTAATAACATCAGATGAGTGTGCTTTTATCGAAAATATGAAAATAAAAGAAGAGAATAATTGTTGGGTTTTTTCCGCTCTCTCCGTGTGTCTGTCTGTATGTGTCTCTGTGTGTCTGTCTGTATGTGTCTCTGTGTGTCTGTCTGTATGTGTCTCTGTATGTGTCTCTGTGTCTGTCTCTTTCAGTACTGATAAAGCAACCCCCTGACAAAGATTACACTAGGTGGTTTGCTTTTGCCTTCTCAGTGATAGTTATGATAGGAATTTGTAATTTGTTCAGGGTACTGGTGTTAACTTGCCTACTCTTCATGAAAGACACCATGGGGACCTTCAAAATGACCAATAACTAATGCTAACAGACAGGACCACAACTAAATGTGCAATCTGAGGGATGGCACACTTTGTGATGCAACACCCTACCTGCAAAATCACAAATCTGAGTTTTATTTTTTGTCAGCCCAATAATCAACTGCAGGCTGAAAGCTTGAAGGTAAGCATCTCTGCATCATCCTGTTGGGCAATAATCTATCACAGTAATCAAAGAGGATGTTCCCAAATTACCATATGGTGATGACCAGAATACTTGCATCATTGCAACACTTTTCTCTATCACAAATTTTCATATTCCCTAATCTCATAACCTTACATTCAAGTGATGGTAAAAAAATAAAAATAAAAATTAAAAAAATAAAAAGATTGATTGGACATTCTTAACTATGACTACAATATAATGGCCCTATTCATGGATTAAGCTATTACTGTGAATCCATAAAGTGCGAAACCTACAATAGTAAGAACTAGAAAATAGAATTTGACACAAATGAGTCGATGGACATGCCTCCGCATGCATTAGATGTAAACCCACTGTTATGTTTTATCTCAGTTGAAGGTCGCATGAAAATAAAAGGTCACATGAGAGAGTGAGAGAGAGAGAGAGAGAGAGAGAGAGAGAGAGTGTGAGAGAGAGAGAGTGAGAGTGTGAGAGAGAGAGAGAGAGAGTGAGAGAGTGAGAGTGTGAGAGAGAGAGAGTGAGAGTGTGAGAGAGAGAGAGTGAGAGTGTGAGAGAGAGTGAGAGTGTGAGAGAGAGAGAGTGAGAGTGTGAGAGAGAGAGAGAGTGTGTGAGAGAGAGAGACAGTGAGAGTGTGAGAGAGAGAGAGTGTGAGAGAGAGAGAGAGTGAGAGTGTGAGAGAGAGAGTGAGAGTGTGAGAGAGACAGTGAGAGTGTGAGAGAGACAGTGAGAGCGTGAGAGAGAGAGTGAGAGTGTGGGAGAGAGAGAGAGAGAGAGTGTGAGAGAGAGAGTGTGCGAGAGAGAGTGTGCGAGAGAGAGTGTGAGAGAGAGAGTGTGCGAGAGAGTGTGCGAGAGAGAGTGTGCGAGAGAGAGAGAGTGTGCGAGAGAGAGTGTGCGAGAGAGAGTGTGAGAGAGAGAGAGTGAGAGAGAGAGAGAGAGAGAGAGAGAGAGAGAGAGAGAGAGAGAGAGAGAGAGAGAGAGAGAGAGAGAGAGAGAGAGAGAAGAGAGAGAGAGAGAGAGTGAGAGTGTGAGAGAGAGAGAGAGAGCGAGAGAGAGAGAGAGTGTGCGAGAGTGAGAGTGTGAGAGAGAGAGAGAGCGAGAGAGAGAGAGTGTGCGAGTGTGAGAGAGAGAGAGAGCGAGAGTGTGCGAGAGAGAGAGTGCGAGAGAGTGCGAGAGAGTGCGAGAGAGAGTGTGCGAGAGAGAGTGTGCGAGAGAGAGTGTGCGAGAGAGAGTGTGCGAGAGAGAGTGTGCGAGAGAGAGTGTGCGAGAGAGAGTGTGCGAGAGAGAGAGTGCGAGAGAGAGAGTGCGAGAGAGAGAGTGCGAGAGAGAGAGTGCGAGAGAGAGAGTGCGAGAGAGAGAGTGCGAGAGAGAGAGTGCGAGAGAGAGAGTGCGAGAGAGAGAGTGCGAGAGAGAGAGTGCGAGAGAGTGCGAGAGAGTGCGAGAGAGTGCGAGAGAGTGCGAGAGAGTGCGAGTGCGAGTGAGAGTGAGAGTGAGAGTGAGAGTGAGAGTGAGAGTGAGAGTGAGAGTGAGAGTGAGAGTGAGAGTGAGAGTGAGAGTGAGAGTGAGAGTGAGAGTGAGAGTGAGAGTGAGAGTGAGAGTGAGAGTGAGAGTGAGAGTGAGAGTGAGAGTGAGAGTGAGAGTGAGAGTGAGAGTGAGAGTGAGAGTGAGAGTGAGAGTGAGAGTGAGAGTGAGAGTGAGAGTGAGAGAGAGAGAGAGAGAGAGAGAGAGAGAGAGAGAGAGAGAGAGAGAGAGAGAGAGAGAGAGAGAGAGAGAGAGAGAGAGAGAGAGAGAGAGAGATTTGTCAAAGAGACACATCAGATGCTTCTAACTTGTTGAGGTCTGCAAAATGATTTTTTAATGACCTTTGACCATTTGAACCCAAAATCGAATTAGCTCATATTTGTTTCACCCCATACTTGTGCCAAGTTTGATTGAAATCCCTTTTGTGGTTCACTTGCTATCGAAGTAACAAAAAAAAAAACGATAAGGGACAGACGGATGCATGGACAAGTCAAAAACATAATACCTCTGACCTTCAGCTACGGAGGTATAAAAATATTTTCCTGGAAGTTGAACATAATCAGTGCCTGCATTGAGATTGCAGATCCAAAAACACCATTAAATATCTTGGCCAACCAGTATTTAAAAGCTTGTATTCAGGAGAAAACACCATTTTTGCACGAATAAATTTTCTTGTGTACAATGTGTTGTTTTGCTTTGTACAAGCTAAAATATACACTATTTCATGAAAAACACGTTTTTTTTGCAATGGAAGTGTGATATAGAACAAAAACGTGGTCAGAACAAGCTAATATGTTGTGTTGTATTATGAAAATTAGACCGTTTTTGCACGAAAAAGGTTTCTTGTGTAAAATGCGTTATTTTGCTTAATACCAGCTAAAATACACACTATTTGATGAAAAACACTCGTTTACTCATCAGAATAGCGATTTAGAACAAAAAGAAACCATGGTCAGAACAAGCTCGTGTGCTTTGAAAAAAGCTTATTTTAGGCAAATAAGAGCGTTTTTGCATTAACAAGGTTTATTGTGTTGTTAAAAACGCTCCTGAGCAAACAAAAAGGTTTTTGCATGAAAAAGATTTCTTGTATAAAATTGTTTTGCTTCGAACAAGCTAAAATACACATTATTTCATGAAAAACACGTGTTTTTGCATTAGGATAGTGATTTGGAACAAAAAATGGGGCTGAACAAGCTATTGTGTTGTTAAGAACACTTGTGTTTGTAAAATTTGACCATTTTTGTGTGAATTAGGTTTCTTGTGTAAAATATTTTGTTTTGCTTTGAACAAGATAAAATATACATGATGCCATGAAAAACATGCGTTTCTGCAGAAGGATAGTGATTTGGAACAAAAATCAGGGTCAGAACAAGCTGATGTGTTGTTAAAAATGCTTCCTTCAGGCAAATAAGACCGTTTTTGCATGAATTAGGTTTCTTGTGCAATACGTGTTGTTTTGCTTCGTACCTGCCAAAATACACACTATTTGATGAAAAACACAAGTTTCTGCATTAGCGTAGTGATTGAGACCAAAAACCAGGTCAGAACAAGCTAATGTGTTGTTAAAAATGCTTTTATTAGGCAATCCATCCATCCATTGGGACCATACTTTGTGCAGAACAATGGTGCTTCCTTAGCAGTCTCCTTGGCTATTGGACACAATCCTGGACGGGTCGCCACTCCGGCACAAGATACCAGCAATCTGGTACTCATTTTGCCGACCTCGGAAGGATGACAGGCAGAGTCAACCCCACCTGGTAGCAATTCAACAGCCGAGTGGTATTTGAACTCAGGATCCTTTGATTCCAAGGTCATCACCCGAACCATTAAGCCAACACCAGGCATGTATTCGGCAAATTCGATAGTTTTGGGGTGAATTAGGTTTCTTGTGTGAAATGTTTTGTTTAGAACAAGGTAAAATACATACTATTGCATGAAAAACATGTGTTTCTGCATTAGAATAGTATTTGGAACAAAAAATGGGGCCGAACAAGCTATTGTATTGTTAAAAACGCTTGTGCTCATAAAATTTGACCGTTTTTGCGTGAATCAGGTTTCTTGTGTAAAATATTTTGTTTTGCTTAGAACAAGCTAAAATACACACTATTTCATGAAAAACATGCTGTTGCATAAGAATAGTGATTAAGACCAAAAAATGTGGACAGAACAAGCAAATGTGTTGTTATAAACACTTGTTTTAGGCAAATAAAACTGTTTTTGCATGAAAAAAGTTTTATCATGTAAAATGTGTTGTTCTGCTTTAGTACAAGCTAAAATGGACACTATTTCATGAAAAACATGAGTTTCTGCATTAGAATAGTGATTCTGATAAAAAATAAAAAAGAGAGGGTCAGAACAAGTGAATCTGTTGTGAAGGGTAGCATCAGATGCAAGTAAATCTCACCGTTTTGGATTCTACTGTCTTCCATAGTATCACCTTCCACGGCATGAACCTTCCTCTTCGCCATATTATGCAGCATCACTGCTTTCTCCCGAAATTTTCCTGCAGTAATCCAGGAGCACGTTAAGTCATACAAACATACCCACAAGGCTTCTATTATGAAATTTCAGTTGATACTTTCAGCTGTATTTGCAAATCTGTCCGAGAAGTGGTAAAATCAATAAGCATGCTAACATGATCGGCAAACATGAGGGAAAAAAAATTGATCGTGTTAGTTATAATGAGCAATTATGGTATGTGAAATGCAACATTATGCATGACGTTAACATTTTCATCTCAAATTTGTAATCTCAAAATTTGAAAGTAACATCAGGATTGAAGACAAGAAAATGACTAAACTGCTGAGAATAATTCCCAAAAGCACACTTTGCAGGAACTCGCAAGTTGCCCATGCCAGTACGGGATTCCAAACATTGTTGGGATGGAGTAAGCAAAAATGCAAATGGCATCTTCTGTCATCGAGCCGGAAAGCTGGGAGCAACAATTCGTATTCATTGCCACATCTGATGCAATATAAATGCTCTAATGGTGACGAGATGCTCAATTTGAAACTGTTTGTTCGATATACGTCGCTTTATAAAAAATGTCATTGTTCCGTAATAAAATTTTGTATTGATGTCAAAGCCAGTGACCACTTGCAAATTAATTGTAGGATGCAGGTGAGGTTTTGCTCAAGATATTTAAATTTTCAGGTAATTTCTTTAACATGTTGATAATTTCATTTGGTGACAATCTCATACTCGAACATAGGATGAAAGTGTGACTCTTCTCAGGCTTTGCCAATTTTCTTTTCTTATTAAATAAAATCTCAAATTCACTCTTTTCTTAAGAGTAAAGTTATTTTGTTATAAAGTTACAATTATTACATCACAAATCAAAAAGCAAAAAATTAATGAATGGTCAATGAAACACACTGTATACGCTCGATATCATCAATCAATTAAAGTGCCAGTTTGAGGCTAAAGTCACAACTCGTTATGTATTATTGGATAAAAGATGGCCTTTCGAATATCTTATCTGGATGTAAAGAAAATTGCTATCAAACTTCACTTTGAAAACGACGTTTTAAAAACTGTTATAAAATTTATATTACTCAACCTGCCTTTCCAGGTGGAAGGCTGTTTTAGACCATGAAAAACTGATTCCTTTATAAAAATGATTTATTTTTATGTTTTAACAGATGATGCTAATTGGGTAGGAGGAGTATTGGACAGTACCTGCTGCACCTCCATTCTTAGAGCCATGGGCAGGGTCTTGAAACAGCAAAGTGACTAACTAATATATAATTACATCTATACCTTTCAAATATGAGTCATAGAGATTGAGTATGAAAGTGTTTGTGAAATGTTCTCAAGTTAATAAAAACGATACGAGACCCAACGCCACCCTTTCCTCGAGTTCACTGAGAATTTGAACATTTATAATATGAGTTCCCTTAAAAAGGAGCTTCAATGCAGGAGACCATGAGGCTCATCAAGTCTACACAATGGTTGCTTGTCTGTGCTCTATTCATTTTAAATGTAAATCATCAAGCAAAGAAACAGCACATACTATTTTTTAAGTCTTTGGTATTTTTAAGTCTTTGGTCTTTGGTTTAAGTCTTTGAACTGTTGACTTACCGCTCTAACCATTACACCACTGAATGGAACATTACTCAATGTCTTTTCTTGTATGACAGTTATTCAGTTCATGTCCATACACGTAATTATCATTTACATAGAAAGTTAACAGGTTACCAATAGAAACACTTCAGATCATTTGCCCGCTGCACTTATTGCCTATTTGTTGACATGGGATGTCATGGGACAAATGTTGACAAATTCAGTCACCATTCGTACATTAAGTGCTTAGCTCATTCGTGAGCAATGAGCATAGATGTCTGTATTTTTTTTTAAGGTCCTCAAACAAACATGTGAAGCATAAAGCGTCTTGCATTTAAATTTTTTTAATGTTTGTATAGGTACATTGTAAATACGTTATGTATGCTGATGCATAAAACCGAGCTCATAAAGCTATGATGCTTGCAGACCAGTCGGTAGTTTTCCATTAAGCTCCTTTAACATGCCTGTGCACGTACACAAAATGCAGTACAGTATCCTTCAAGAAAGCAGCAATCTGCTTTACTCAATGGGAAACACTTTTAACAAAGAAAGTTTGTTTGCATCATTAGGAAGTATTTTTTAGTCATGGTTACTGCTCATATGATATCAATATTAATGGTCAAAGAAAAGGAGCATTCAAAGCAGGTGTGATTAAACTGCAGCCAGGAACAGAACATGGAGATCAGGGATGATTGTGTGATTATAAGCTATTCATAAAGTGGAACCAAACCACATATTCCCCATCATACTTACCTTTTACTGTATAAGCACTGAATGTTCATAACTGAAAATTAAAATGTGGGCCAAAAACACATTTTGCTCACTTAAAATTATTTTTTCCAAAATGAGAACTCTCCTCATTTTAAATTATTAAAATCCTCAAAAAATAATTGGTTTAGGACATTGGAAACTAATTTTTTTTGGCCGAAAGAATGGGTTATTGGTCTAATTATATTTGATGGCTTTGGGATGTTGTTGTAACAACACGCAAGGGGACACGAAGCACATGTGGGAGGGAAAATATGCACACAGAGGAGGAAGGAGGTGGAGGGAGGTGAGGTAGGTGCATGAGAGGGGTGAAGGAAGGTAACATGCACGTGCAGCAACAAGGGAAACAAAAAACAGGAAGGGGATAAAAAGCATTCCAGACTGAAAATGATGGCCTTAATGGACAGCATGTTTGCACAAAGAAGACATGTAATCCAAACACAATGAGAAAATGAACAGGACAAAAAATATATTAAAAACAAAATTCAAGTCATACCTATACATTATCATCTTACCTGCTTGCTCATCCCATGAGCTCTCTCTATGCTTCGAGTCTCTCGTGCTTTGAGATAATTGATAAATTTCCTTTTAAACTTGTCAATTATCCTTAATTCCACAAATTTTCCCGGAAACTTATACAAGGTCCCGATGTTGTCCTTTTTTTTTCAAAACGATCAATGTCATCAGTGTCTTTCAAATATTTTCTCATAACAGCCATGCCATCTTTGGAACCATCCTTACTGCTCGATACTCACTCCTGGTGGACGTTAAAAATCCCAGTGTCCTTCGTGAAGAGGCGAGTTATTGCCGACATCCCGTCCAAATTCGAAATTCTTCATCTAACTTCATCTAACAGGGGTTACTGCATCAGTGGCATCGCTGTGCCCTTGCATTAATGGGTGCAAATCCGCAACCACGTGCTGTATCGGAACTCCTGTCTATTCAAGTACTACACCTTAAATGGGGAGATCATAACCTAACACCATTCTGATGCATCCCTCAGATGCTGTGTTCACATTCCTGGGCTTCTAGACCTAGGCTCATAGGCTGTGGTGGACGAGAGAGCAAGTCTGATGGAGCACATGTCACTCTCTCTCTAATCCCACACAGTGCAGGAGGACTTTGCCACCACCTCCGACCATTTAAAGTCTTGTGGTGTTGGGGAAGGGGCGGTGGGGACTGGAGGAAGTGCCATCTAATTTCCGCGGTAAAAAGAATTAAAGAAAAAAGAAATCAAAACAAAAAAGTTGCACTTTGGTACATGGAACATTCGAACGCTCGAAGACAATGCAACCAACCTCAAACGGAAAACAGCAATCAGCACCCAGGTACTCACTCAGAAAGACAGAGATTTTGCAATACTTAACTGGTCTCTTAAAATGGTCTCTCATCAGCCATCTTGGATGTGATCTCGAAAAAAAGATGACATGCTTATATAAGCTATCATTCATTATCCGTTTGCCAAGTTTAAACAAGATTGGTAAATGCATGTCCGAGAAATGGTTGAGGACGTGTTTGACACTGGGTTTTTTTTTTTTACAACTAAAATGGCCGACAGTCGGCCATCTTGGATCTGATGTCAAGAAAAAAAAATGATGTGCAAATGTATACTCTCATGTGTTGTCTTTGTTCCAAGTACAAACAAAAATCTGTCCATAAATGTCCAGGATATGGTTGGGGTGTGGAAAAGAGGTGGTTTGGAGGGTTATAAAAAGGCCATGCACAAATGCTGATGCAGGCGTCAGGGGTGGGGCAGGGAGGGGGCAGTGAATTGTCATAGCCTATGGTCCGAACCTTACTTGCTGTGCGAGCACTGCTGCCCAAGTGGCCCACCCCGGATAGATCTCTGCCATGCTGCGTGCAGTATTCTTCAAATTCCTTGCCTAGCCCCCCTTTATCTGGTGTGAGTGATTTGAGATTTCAACTACTTAGAGGAAGGTGGGTACGGAATTAGTTTGGTGGTGAAAAAGTCCAACCCGTCACTTTGCTCATGGGGACAATAAAGGAAAGGGGGGGGGAGAAAGAGAATGCATGTGTAGGCTGAGAGGGGGGAGGGGAGGCAGAGAGGATGTAGAAAGGGTAGATAGGGAAAGCGACACGCAACCAAACATTGCTATTCACTGTGGGAGGGGAGGTGTATGAGAGAGAAAGAGAGAGAGAAAGAGAGAGAGAAAGAGAGAGAGAAAGAGAGAGAGAAAGAGAGAGAGAAAGAGAGACAGAAAGAGAGAGAGAAAGAGAGAGAGAAAGAGAGAGAGAAAGAGAGAGAGAAAGAGAGAGAGAAAGAGAGAGAGAAAGAGAGAGAGAAAGAGAGAGAGAAAGAGAGAGAAAGAGAGAGAAAGAGAGAGAAAGAGAGAGAGACAGAGAGAGAGACAGAGAGAGAGACAGAGAGAGAGACAGAGAGAGAGACAGAGACAGAGAGAGAGACAGAGAGAGAGACAGAGACAGAGACAGAGACAGAGACAGAGACAGAGACAGAGAGAGAGACAGAGAGAGAGAGACAGAGAGAGAGAGACAGAGAGACAGAGAGAGAGAGAGAGAGAGAGAGAGAGAGAGAGAGAGAGAGAGAGAGGAAGAAAAAGAAAGAAAGCAAGAAAGATCAGTCGTTTATGCTAATGCACACATACATGGGTACACCGGGGCACGGTTAAAGAGAGTTACGTGACCCACCCATGTTCCAATGCTGTGCTGTGTTGTGTTGTGTTGTGTTGTGCCCATGTCCAGATTAAACCTGTTGTTCCCACTCCAGAGCCTTTGTCCCTGTCTATCAAGTACATTACAGTGGTGACGAGGATATCTTCGTGCATCGGTATATTGCGTGAATACACACTGGGGGATGATTGAGAAGACGATACAGATCGTCTGAGGCAGTACTTCATGGCAAACAAAATGGACACTGTGGGGGAAAAATTTATGTTAATGTATTCTAAATTGTAACAAATGGAGTTTTAGAAATGTAACTTTTATGCTATAAGTTGAATTGGCTGTCCTTTCTGGCCAAGAGACTTTTGCCCTAAATGTTGATAAATGTCTTGGTCTGGAGCGGTGTAACCTGAGCTGATAAATGCGAACCTTTGCCTCAAAATGTACGAAGTGGCTTCTCGTCTAAAGGACACGTCTGCAGTCTGGGTTGATAGCCCCCACCACACTCTCATGAAAGTACAAAATGCTTTGAAATGTAAAATTGTTTCAGTGCAAGTACCCGAGGAAGTATTAGAATCTCAGTGGCTTGTGCTCCTTGGAACTGACCAAGTACCAAGTTAAAATAAAACTCTCTGATGTAATGTGGAAGCGAATTGAATCGGGTTGGTCTAACTGTTAACTAAAGTAAGAATAAATGAAATAGAACCAAATAATATTGCAATCAATAGGGATTCTTAAGTTCATTGTACGAGGGTGAGAAGTGTATGGTGTATAATTAGAATAATAAATTGTTTCACAAGGAAGGACTTGAGTGGACATCGGTTATCAGTGTCGATCGGGTTTTATGCCGTGTCAGGGTATCAGTGTCGGGATAACCAAATCGGACAAACGTTAAACTCTGTCTGAAGTCAAATAGGATTCCACAATCAGCCAGGTAGAATCCTACAACGATCACAACAAGGTGGGTTAAAAAAAATCCACAATGAGGATGCTGAAAGGGGGCAAGCTGTATTACTGACCATATGCGGCACCCCAACATACAGCCTCATCAAAGATCTTTTTGTCCCAGCTCTTCATACAAGTCGTATGAAGAGCTCGTCAATCTCGTGAAAAGATATAATCACCCTAAACCGGGTAAGATCATCAAGTATAAATTTTATACCCACCATCGTCAAGATGGTCAGTCAGCATCCAAGTTCACGGCTGATTTACACTGACTCACCGAACATTGTGAGTTTATAGATAAACTCAAAGAGATGTTTCGTGATTCTTTATAATTGGCATCAATGACAATTCAATTCTGTAGAAACTCCTTTCTGAATCCAACCCCAATTTGGCTAAAGTCATGGAAATAGTCACTGAGTGTATGAAAATGGCTGAGAGCCTGCATGTGATCTCTAACAAGTCAAAAGTTATGCAGCAGGACCCATCAGTTAAGAAGGTAACCTTTGGCTACAAGCAAAAGTGTTTTAGCAAGCCACACAATTCACCTCCACCTCCTGACATTTCTGAATCTACTCAGAAGGTTGGGGTAACTTATTGGCGTTGTGGTTGTAATCATCAAGCTTTCCAATGTCGGGACAGGAATTATACCTGTGACAACTGTGGTAAGCAGGGACACTTGAAGTGTCATTATTCTTGATCTAAGCTGAAGAACTTATCTCCTGCTTATCACATTGGGGTGAACTCTGATGCAGCAGACGTTAGGTCACAGAGTACAGTCTGCAGCCAAGAATCAAGAGAGAAACTTTATGAGATTTTCTCTGTTGGAACAAAGAGCTCCGATGCTCCAATTGTAGTTATGTAACAATCGATAAGATCCCGGTGAGGATGAAAGTTGATACCGGTGCTTCCAGATCAGTTATGAGCAAGAGCAAGTTCACCTCCATCTACCCTCCGAGAAAGGATCCTGCACTCCGGCCGGTATCTACTGACTTGAGAACATACACCAAGTCGGTGGTTCCTGTAGTTGCTCAGCTAACATAACTGTAGGATATGGAAACAGCACTCATGTCCTACCACTACTGATAGTGCGCGGTGAAGGACCAACCCACTTCCGCCGAGATTGGTTTTGAATAAGACTTAATTGGAGTGACGTAAACAGTCTCCAACTCTGATGCTGGAGACGACACCGTGCTCAACAAGTACCCTGGCCTGTTCAACGATGGTGTTGGCACCTTTTCAGGGCCCAAAGTGAAGATTCATGTTTCTGCAGATGCTCAGCCATTGTTCCATAAGGGGCTAGACCTGTGCCCTCAATGATTTAATGTGAGCTTGACCACCTGCAGAGTGAGGGCATCATCTCACCAGTTGAGTACTCCGACTGGGCAGCACCTATCATTCCAAAACTCAAAGCAGATGGAACAGTGCACATTTGTGAGGACAATAAAACAACCATCAACCATTATTCAAAGCAGGAAAGCTACCCTTTGCCCAAAGCAGAGGATCTGTTCACCACTCTCATGGGTGGTCAGACATTCACTAAACTTGACTTAACCAATGCCGATGCTTAAATGGAACTGGATGATGATTCCAAGCCCTACACGTGCATCTACACTCATCGAGGACTCTACATGTACAACAGATGCCCCTTTGGCATACGCTCTGCTGCACCAATTTTCCAACGCAAGATGGAGACATTATTGAAAACTGTACCAAAGACAGTCATATTTCCGAATGACATGGGAGTGATTGGCAAGTCACAACATGAGTACCTCAAGAACCTAAACAAATTTCTCAATTAGCTGTCACAAGCTGTGTTTTTTTTTGTATACCTTGTCGAGGCTCGTCTGAGAGATAACACACAACACACAGCAAGGGGGGCATGAGACAAGAGGGGCGGGAGTGGGAAGGACAAAACAGTGGGGAACAGAGACATTAGGAGATCTGTGGAAGGGAGAGGGATGGGGTGGGGAAAACAGAGAATACAAGATGGACATTACAGGGACTTTCAGGAAGGAAAGCAGGGAATTTGAAGGAGGTGGTTTGGGGTGTATTAACGGGGGTAGAAAAAGATCGAGGGTTTGGATGGGGGACAATAAGAGGTGGTGGTGAACAGCTGTTTTGAAGGCCTGGAGGGAAGAATGGGATTGTACAGAATGAGGGAGTTTATTCCAAAGGCGGGAAAAAAGAGGAATGAGAGTGAAGATGAGCAGTGATTCGTGATTTTGGTAGTTTTACCAGAAGTGGGAAGTTGGCGGACCTTGAGCGCCCTGCGGAAATATGGTGGGGACAAATCGCAGACATAGCAGGGAGGTGGGGGGGGGGCAAGACTGGAGAGGAGACTGTAGAAGACAGAAAGACCACCGACCTGCCTGCGGTGAGAGAGTGAGAGGCCCAAAGACTCAGCCTCATCGCGGGATTTACGCCTAAGGTGTGAGAAGTGTACCTTTATGGCACTTGAAGTTGAATACCTGGGTGAACAAATCTTCTGTCAAGGCATTTTGCCCTCTCCGAGCAAAGTTGAAGCAATTGCGAATGCACCAATGCCACAAAACATTTCAGAACTTCATGCATTCCTGGGTATTTTGACATGCTTTGGTAATTTCCTGCCTCAACTGAAGGCCCTGTCACACCTTAACGATTTAGCCAGCATATGCCAACGTATGAAAAAATTGTCTAAAACGCTGGCACACGTCGAATACGTTTGGGTAAGTTTTGTATACGTTAAGAGCACGCTGGCATACGTTGTAGTACGCCGAGCTGTTCGACAAATTTTCCATGCTTGAAATTTTTCGACGTATGCCAACGTATGACTCAAACGTTCCGCATACGCTGGCCATAAGTTGTAGGCACGTTACGCGATCGTTGACACACGTCGACACACGTTACTTGTAAGTTACTCATAAGTCGAAACACGTCAAGGTAATGGTTAGCGTCAGTGTTCCAGACTCCCTGGTTTTTTTTTTTTTCTTTCTTTCTTCGGCATGATGGTGATGTTGACACTTCGATTTCTAGTGCGGTTATAATATAATATAATTAATAGGCTTCCGCTCAACGATTTAAATCATAACCGCACTCGGAATTGAAGTGTCAACATCACCGTCATACCGAAGAAAAAAACCCCCAAAACCCCCCCCCCCAAAAAAACCAGGGAGTCTGGAACACTGACGCTAACCATTACCTCGACGTGTTTCGACTTATGAGTAACTTACAAGTAACGTGTGTTGACGTGTGTCAAAGATCGCGTAACGTGCCTACAACTTATGGCCAGCATATGCGGAACGTGTGTCATATGCTGGCATACATCGAAAAATTTTCAACATGCTGAAAATTTGTCGACGAGCTCGACGTACTACGACGTATGCCAGTCTGCTTCAGCGTGCTCTTAATGTATACAAAACTTACCCATAACGTATTCGACAAATTTTTCATGCGTCGGCATACGATGGCGAAAACGTCAAGGCGTGACAGGGCCCTAAGCACAACCGTCAAGCCTCTGCATCGTCTCCTCGGGAAAGGCGTTGTCTGGAAATGGGAAGCTGCACAAATAAGAGCATTGAAGGCCACTAAACCATGCTGCCCTCCTCACCGTTACTTGTCCATTACGACCCATCCGAGGAACTTATTCTCAGTTGTGATAGCTCTTCATATGGCATTGGTTGTGTATTGTTACAAAATAAATGGAAACAGTAATCTCCAGCCTGTTGCGGATGCATCACGAACCCTATCTGGCACTGAACGTCACTCTGCTCGAGAATGAGAGGCGTTAGCATGTGTCTGGGGCACCTGAAAGATGCACCAACATGTCTTTGGAAGACATATTACCATTGAGACTGATTACAAACCTTAGTTAGATCTCCTGGGAGAAACCAGACCTGTTCTGCCCACATCATCAGGTCGTGTACAATGTTGGGCATTGACCCTTGCTGGTTATGACTGTTCATTGGTTTACCACCTGGGTAAGGAAATGTACTGTGCTGATGTGCTCAGTCGCTTGCCGCTTCCCGTAACCATCCCAGAACCTCCACAATCTGGCGATATCGTTCATCTCATGGCTGACGTCATTCACGATGAGGTGCTCGTAACTGCGAAGCAGATTGCTTGTGCTACCAATAGCAATCCAGATTTGTCACAAATTAAACGCTGTGTTATGTCAGGTAATTGGGCATCACTACTGGAAGGAGAAACCGTAGCTCATGCAGAAGGATGGGCTCTCTATTGATGCAGACTGCCTGCTTTGGGGTAGCCGAGTGATAATTCCGCATAAACTCCATGGGGAAATTATCAGTGAACTCCATAATGCTCATCCAGGCAGAGTCACCATGAAGGCGATTGCCTGAGCCCATGTTTGGTGGCCTGGATTGGACAGTGACATGGAGTCCAGTGCACACCATTGTTATACTTGTCAAGCCCATGCCAAGACACCGCCGCAGTCTCCATTGTCAATGTGGCCGTGGCCATCAAAACCATGGTCCAGATGACACATTGACCATGCTGGTCCATTTCAAGGGAAGCTTTTCCTTATCATAGTTGATGCCCACTCAGAATGGATTGAAGCTCTCGTGGTGCCATCCTCATCCTCCACTGCAACAATTGAAGCTCTGCATACCATGTTCGCGCAGCATGGTATTCCAAACTCCATTGTATCAGATAATGGATTGTCATTTACAAGTTCAGTGTTGCAGAACTTTTGTAAAATGAATGGCATCAAGCACAACACATTTGCCCCCTACAAACCTGCCAGAAATCGTCCATCCGAACGTGCTGTTCAGATCATCAAGAATGGTCCAAGCGCTTCAACGAATGAAAGCGCCTCCATTCAAACTCTTCTAGCTCGTGTGTTGCTCAACTACTGCACCAGACCACATGAAACCACCGGTCACTCACCTGCCAAGCTTCTGATGGGCCATGAATTAACAACACGGTTTTCATTAGTGCACCCGGACATAACGGTCGAGGTCGCGAATAACAATTATCAACAGAAACGTAATCATGACCAAATGTTTATATACAGCAACTTCCAGATCAATGATCCTGTAAACGTGTTGAACTCCGGATGTGGAACCAAGTGGTTATCTGGCATCATTATCGCTAACATTGGTGAAATGATGTTTCTTGTGAAGTTGTGTGATGGTAGATGTATGTGTAAACATGTTGACCAACAAAGGTGACGTCATGGGGAGCCAAACATTGAACCGGCTCAAGTGCCTTTGTCACCCACTCCTGGATTAACACCACCTGCATTTGAACCTGAGATGTTTCCTCATGAAAGCTTTTCACCCATCAATGTACCTGAACTCCTTCCCAACTCTGTACCCAATATTGAGAAGCCCACAGCAGTTAGTTAGCCCTTAGAAGATCAGCTCGTGTCTGTAAGCCTCCTGAGCATCTTGATTTGTAAGAAAAAAAAAGTGGGTGGGGGTAAAAGGAGATGTATCAGTTGCTTATGCTAATGCATGCATACATGGGTGCACCGGGGTGTGGTTCAGCAGAGTCAGGTGACCCGCCCATGTTCCGGTGCTGTGCTGTGTTGTGACCCCGTGGCAAGATTAAACCTGTTCCCACTTCAGAGCTTTCGTGCCTGTGTATTGAGTGCATTACAGTGAGAGAGAGAGAGAAGAGAGAAGGAAAGAAGAGAGACAGACAGACAGACAGTCAGAGACAGTGACATAGGTGTGGGAGGAGAGTGCTGCATTTTATTAGGAGGGCACAGTGAGAAAAATGGTGGGGGGGGGGAGGAAGAAAAAAAAAAAGACAGGTGAGGGGTGGAGGTGGGGTTAGCTAAGAGAATAATGTGATACTTAATGACCGAACATGAAAAAAAAACATGTCAGAACAGCTGTACACACAACACAACAGAGTTTATAAAGTAATCCGCTGGCACACCTGCAAAAACTTTAGATATTCCAGTTCCAGAAAACTTGTGGGAAAATGAATCAAAAGCAATCACTGAAAACTTTGAAGTACCTTCCGCTCACTAATGACCTAATGATCCCATTGAAAGCGAACATTGTGACCAAATGTCATACTTAGGTACAGAGAGAGAGATAAGGCATTGCAAATGGACGTGTTAATACCAGTAAATTTGGACTAATGATGCAGAAATCAAGAAAATGACCAAATACCAAGACCTCAAGCATGATGTGAAAAGATCCTGGAAGCCGAAGAATGACAAAGTTGTACCAGTGAGAGTTGTAGCAATGGGAATGACGACGAATAACCTCACAGAGACATTAAAAACAATCCCTGGGAATGTTACTACAAACAAACTACAGTTGGAAGGGCTCAGTAACATTCCTGAAGAGAGCCCTCGGCACAAAATTTGAAAACAGAAAACTTCACAGCTTGGTCCATGAATCGTGACCTCTTACCGAAATAAAGGTGGAAACTTTGAGCTCACCCTGGGAGCACTCCATTCCACATTCTGAAACCCCATATGTAGACACCAATCAACGACAGACACACACACACACACACACACACACACACACACACACACACACACACACCACACCACACACACACACACACACACACACACACACCCGTTATGGTAATACAACACAAAGATTTACCTTTAAACAAAGTCCTTTATTAAACATACACCTCCCGGAGTCAAAGATATAAAAATCCAAAGTGACCACAAAATGTCGGCACACTTTTCACAGCTCAAACCAACATCAAAGAACAGGTGTACCCAACTCCATTAAAGCATCAGTTAAATTTGTTTTTTCTCATTTAAAAGGTTGGTTTCCCGCTAAGCCTGTTAAATCACCAGGTGATGGCAAACACACCTGTTCCAAGTTCCATTTGAAGTTCTGCTTTGGATAAAGCACACAAGAAGAACCACAAAGGCTTAGCTTGTAAATACAATTCTTCAACATGGAAATCAAGCGAAAAAAAATATCAAAATGTAATTCAAAGATATACCAATCCAAAGTGACCACAAAATGTTGGCACACGCTTTTCACAGCTCAAAACAACATGAAGGAACTCCGAACAAGAGGTCGATGGAGGTTTTTTCTTAATGTATAAATGTCGAAATGACAGGTACATGATGAAAACAGATCGCACAAAAAGTGAAACAAAGCAATGTCATCTAAAAATGAAATTGCACAACATTTTCAGCCTGCGAGACACCACCTGGGAGACTGTCCACCATCGTGCAGCTCAGTCGATGCGGCATGTGGACGTTATTGTCATATATACATATATCTATATGTGTGCGTATCAATGTCGAAGTGACGTGTCATGTGATGGAAGAATGTACAAAAAGAGGAAACTTCATGGAAAATAAAATTTCACATTTTCGGCAAGCCAGTGCCAATCACCGAACCATCACATTAAACATACACCTCCCGGAGATTCCTGAAATGTCAAATATATCTGAATTGTGTCGCTATGATAAATCAGCATTCGATAATAAGAGTGAGGAAAGTGAAAAAACAAGCTCGAATGAGCCAAGATCCTCGTCCTCTTAATGATGACGTCATAAAAACGAATATGACATCATTGTGATGTATCAGGTTTGCGATAAATAATTATCTGTGCTAATGCCCGGCTTGATTCCCGCAGACAAAATTCAAACAGCTTGCCTAGTTTCGGAGATAATGGTATAGGCGATTTCCATTAGCGGCGATATTATGACGTCAACTTTTTTTCTAGGAAGAATTTCCAAAATCAGAGATGGTTACTGCCTGCACGTGGGCCATTTTACATGTAAATGGCAAGTTTCACGAAGATCTGATGAAAACTCTGGGTTGTGATCCAAAAAATGTCAAAAAATAAGAATGACGTCATGAAAATTTATATGACGTCATAGTGATGTATCATATGTGCGGTAAATCATCTCTGCTAATGCCCGGTTCGATTCCCACAAACAGAATTCAAAAAGCTTGTCTAGTTTCGGAGATAATATTTTAGGCGATTTCCATTAGTGGAGATATTTTGATGTTATAACTTTTTTTCTATGAGGGATTTTCAAAATTGGAGATGGTTACTGTCTGCGCAGGGTATTTTTTACATACATACGCCAAGTTTCAGGAAGTTTTGATGAAAACTGCAGGCTGTGAAACAAAAAAAATCCACAGAACAACAACGTGAGTAAGACTTAGAGATCCTCCACGAGGATCTAAAAACAACTTTATCAGGAAGAAATCGTTGAGGCCTCGTCCAAGTCAAGGCATGGTTGAGCAGGCCAATAAACATGGTGGCTTCAGACCCCAGTGATGTTACCTAGGAAATGCCTTAAGTCCTGTAGAGGGATGTGACCGAAAATCGCCTGATGAAGGATATAATTAAATAAGGCCATTAATTCTTTTCAAAAGGGGTGATTTAATTAACCCAAACACCCAATTTTCACTCTTGCACTTCCTTGGAGTTTTCTTAGTATGCAAGCAAAGTTTCAAACTGCTAGGTTTTATGGTTTTGGAGTTATGGTGCATACACACACACACACACACACACACACACACACACACTTTTATTAGTGTAGATATATTTATGTTTCCTGCCCATTGATCTGCCCGTTTGCATTGTCCTGTCTCATCACTAATAAATTATTTTATATTCCTTATGAAAAGTGTGCAAGTTCTTTTGTTTTTTTTTTCCACTGGCCCAGTTTCCGCTTTTAATCCGAACAGCAGGTTGACCATCCCTGGAGAGTGTTAAAATAAAGGGTACAGGTTACATCCGGAGAAGGAACTACACTTCTTGCTCGAGCCTCGCTTCCATCAACTTGACTACTGTTGAAGCACACTGCTTCACCAAAGTGGGGTCACATTAATTATCAATTATTATTATAATTATGATTATTATTATTACCATTGTGACCACATTTTCAGGAGCTTACCTTCCATTACTTGTGCGACTCCTGGTGTAGTACATTGAAAAACAAAGTAATTTGGGGGTATATAATAATGCATCTTTAGGTATAAGGTCTGTTTGAATGATTACTACCTCCTCCACCGAAGGTGGACGGAGGTTGTGTTTTCACCCTTCGGTCTGTTCATCTGTCTGTGAGCAGGATATCTCAAAAAGTTAGGAACGGATTTGGATGAAATTTGGTGTACAGGTTGGGTGTTTGACATGGGCAAATTGATTCGATTTTGGTTCAGGTCTGGATCCAGATCCGGCCTATCAGTGGGATACAAAACGCAAATTTGTCAAGCTGACGGAGGTATGTGATGCACTGAGTGCTGTTGTAGTTATGATTGCTATTACCATCACTGTTGCCAAGTACACACCCTCTTTAGCAAAGGGGTGGGGTGGGGGGGGGGGAATATAAACTACTCCACTGTGAAATTGTAAAAAAATAAAAATAAAAAGGTTTTGCATGCAAAAAAAAAAAATGTAGACCTTTAATCACCAAGTCAACTGTATTAATGATGGAAAAATAATCGATGGCGAAAATAACCCAGAAGCTGATGTTCCTTCTTACCTTCATCACTCACGTGGGGTCTGTGCTGCCCTTCTGCCAAACTGTCTACTGCATGAAAGACATTGCTAGTGTAAAAGCTTTGAAAATGAACAGGGTAAATAAGTTATCGAAGTACAAACATATAATGCAGTACCATTAAAAACAAAATCATAAGGAAGAAGAAAGGTGAAGGGTGTTGATGCATCATAATTAACCTTTATCCTGCTTTGCCTTAAATCAATCTTGTTTAAAAAAATATATATTAAAAAAAGACAAAAGAAGAAGAGCCAGGTAAATACCGATTTTGAAAAGCAACAAAACAAATACCTACTGATTTATTCCAAAAATGTGTACAACTAAAACTTTAATGATTCTAGTGAGACCACTCAATAGTCGAATCACAACATAATACAAAAAGCAATTTCAATCTTGTCACTGTATAACCAGGTATGATACAAAAAAAAAAAAAAATGCACTGACTATAAATTACAAGATCGTACAATAAACATTAAATCACGTCTACAAATAAATTCTAAATGAACAAAAAAATTGGGCCCATATAGCAGTCCCCGGCATGGTGGTGTCGAATTGCATTACCTTCTCCAAGTGGGTCCAACGTGTGAATCATAAGCTGAAAGATCCCATTGCGCATCATGCTGTTATGAAGCGAAGCAGTGCTGCCTCCACGTTGCAGCTGTGGCTTAGGCTGCATGAGGTCCACAGGGGAAAGACAGGAGTGTACAAGAGGTCTTAATTTAGTAGCACTATACAAGAGACAAGCAACTGAAAAGTATCAGACTAAATTTCTTTACTAACAGTACTGGTGTTCAAACTTTTTCATTTTTGGAACTTCAAATGTAAGCTTATTAGACAACCAGAAGAGCTTCTCAAAGTGGATAATGACTTTTTCTCAAGCCATAAAACATCTACAAATCAGTCCATCCATCTACTTCCTACCATACACTGTTGAAACCATTACCATTTCTCCAAGGAAAACTCACCATGACATATGAAGCGTTAATGTGTGCACGGCAGGCAAATGAAAGAGAATTTTTAGAGGAATTTTTTATTTGCAGGAGCTCACCTCCCATTACTTGTGCGACTACTGGTGAAGTACATTTTAAAACAAATCAATTTGGGGTAACGCATCTTCAGGTATTCTGGTTTCTTGTTGTTTCTGTTGCATTGTATTGTTGTTTCTTGTGCATGTGACGATGCATCTTTCGTGTCGTTTCTGCCATTTTCATGTTCCTATTTCCTCTTGTCAGCAAATGATTAGTTACAGTAAACTTTCATTGCAGTGATATTACATTCTGTTTTGAGATTACTTTTTGAAAGGACAAGGAATGTCAATCCATCCATTGGGACCATACTCTGTGCAGAGCGTTGGTGCTCCCTAAGTAGTCTTCTGTGCTATTTTGGCACAATCTTGGATGGGTCACCACCCCGACACCGTATACCAGCAAGCTGGTCTTCATATTGCTGACTTCGGAAGGATGACAGGCAGAATCAATCCCACCTTGTATTAATTCAATATCCAAGCAGGAGTTGAACTCAGGATCCTAGGATCCCAAGCCCACCACCCTAACCATGAAAACCAACACCAAGTATAGGAATGTTGATTCACAATAATAATTAGAGCGAAGTCAATGGCACGCCATCACAAACCCCCACACTTCCCACCTAAAGCAAAGTTGAAATATGACAAAGATCCACTAGGAATAACCCAATATCAAATTTTGAGTGAATTTTTTTTTCTATTCTGACCCCTGTGACCCTAAGACCCATGGGGCATGAGCATGAGGGTCAAATGCAATAAATCATAATATATTTCATGCATCCCCCAATGTTGATTGCAAATAAAAAGCTCCATTTAAAAATGTTTTAAATTGTGCCCAGAATTGCATTTTTTGGTTTTTGACCATTTTAACCTGTCCCAATGGGTGGGGGAAAATAGATTATACTGCTTCCACACCTCCATGCCATCTGCTGGTAACTACCATGTTTGGTGAATTTCTGCACAACCATTTAGAAGATAGCAGGAAGGACGGACAGACAGACAGAACAGGACATACAGAGACAGAGCCGATTACAATACCCCCCCCCCCACCACACCAACCCCTTTTTTTTTTTCAAAAACGGTGGGGATAATAACAGCACTAATTGAGCAATACTACTACTAATAATAATTAATAACAATGTACTTTTCAAACAAGGCGATAAAAGTGCTGATACGTTTAATACAAATTTTATGAAACTTAAAAAGAAAGAAATTAATTAAAGACTTGTAAAAATGGAGCTGTCTTCAGAGCAATTTTGAATGAACAGGAGGTCAAGAGACCAGATAATTTGAAGAAGGCAAAAATCAACAAAAGATTTGAATTTGTTTTTTCTTTAGGAAGTGCAAGAAGAGGTTGGACGAGCAAAGTGAAAAAAAATGGTGACTTGGGAGAAATTGTTCTATATCCACCTTGCCCAATTCATGCATCCTCCCCTACCGTTCATCCCCCCCCCCCAACACACATTATAAGCCCATATTGGACTTAGTCCGAAACGGGGGCTTATGGATTTGGTCCCGATTTTTGTGTGTGCGTGCGTGCGTGCGTGCGTGCGTGCATGCGTCCACAACCATATCTCGGACATATAGACCGATTTTATTCGTATTAGGCACAAAGATGACATATGATGGCATACATATGCACATCATCTCATCAAAGATGGCTGACTGGTGGCCACTTTAGTTGTAAAAAAAACAAAAACCCCAGTGTCAAACACGTCCTCAGCCATTTCTCGGACATGCATTTACTGATGTTGTTCAAACTTGAAACACAGATAATGAATGACGGCTTACATATGCATGTCATTTTTTTTTTCGTGATCAGATCCAAGATGGCTGACTGGTGGCCATTGTTACTTAAATGTGTCTCAAACCATTTCTCAGACACTCAAGGTCCGATTTTATTCAAACTTGACACACGCACAGTACATGGCGGCATACAGGTGTCTCTCACTTTATTTTGCAATCTGATCAAAGATGGCTGACTGGTAGACTGGCTGCCATTTTATTTGTACGTAAAAATGGGCTAGCCCTTTAACTCCATACAACAAAATTATTAAAACAATAGGAGCTGTGACATTTTATGTCTATTTCACTTGTTTCGACAAAATAATCTTGGAACTGACGCCTCAATTAGGAATGCCTTATTTTCTTTTTATACCTACAAGTACACCCACTCCCAACAGGAATGACAGTAAGGGTCATGTTACTATCCTCTCCAGGATATAGAGATTACAGTAGATCTAGACTAGCATCCGTTAGTCTGTGGTGGACATGATAAGTATAGAATACCTCAAGGATGCCATGATTCCTCCAGATTTCTTTCAGTTTAGTGTTAAACAACAGTTGTGACTGTTTAAAAGGGTAATCATACTTGTTTGTGATTCATAATGTTCTTACTTCTGGTAGGATATATATATATATATATATATATATACACACACTCCACAATAAGAGATTTATACACATCAACACGGCATTTGTCCAAGGAAGAAAACCTCCTTGTGGAGAGGGGTTATTATTAGTATTAATAGTTGTGTAATGACATTAATATTATGCTATTATCATTCATGTTGTTATTACTATTATTAGAAGTGGCCTTGGAAGAACAACGTGATTAGCCATCCTAAAATGAATATACTGTACACCTCAACATGGATTTTCCCCAAGGTGGAAAACCCCCTTGGGGAGGGGCGCAAATTAAGTCGCTACAACCTCCATCGTGTGATCCTTCGTTGTCCTGCTAAGTTTGGTTGAGATTGGATCAGTAATGACCGAATGTATTGCGCTAATAATAAAAAAAAAGAGACAGGCACCAAATTGCATATTTTAGTATAATCAAGTGCCATATCCAGTTGTAATGCTTTGTTTTCTATGTTCACGCTCGATGTGATCAGCAGGTCGTACATGAGCGTTACTTCTTTGTTTTCAATGATTACTTTGGTTCATGTTTCCATGAGTTTTGTGGAACTGGGATATTGAAATTTCTGCAGATGTGCCAGTAGTTTACTCTGCATACCTTGTGTCTGTGTGTACAGCTGTTCTGACATGAGTTTTTTTTTTACATCCCGGTCGGAGGTGACTTGTGCTTTACGTTTTGAACTTACAGAACCTACACCTATCCGAATGACTCAGTCCTGCCATTTTCTTAAAGCCATTCATGTCATGTCCCTGGTCTTGGGCATTTATTATGAATTGTTCTTCATCGCAGTTGAGCTGACCGCTTCTTAGCCATTCCAATGAGCCTTATTTGTCTATGCCCAATGTATTCAACTCTTTTTTTTTATTTTATTTAATATAGTCCGTTTTCTTTTAACATTTTTCCATTTGGTGGTGTTTATCTGTTGATATTTGGTTTTTGTTCCTTTTTTGTCATTTTTGCCATCGTTGGAGGTGTGTGTGTGTGTGTGTGTGTGTGTGTGTGTGTGTGTGTGTGTGTGTGTGTGTGTGTGTGTGTGTGTGTGTGTGTGTGTGTGTGTGTGTGTGTGTGTGTGTGTGTGAAAATAATGCATAAAAAGAAAAAAGAAAAAAAGACATGAGTGCTGGACAACATGAGACCAAGGAGAAACTAACCTCAATTTGGCCCATCACTGCTGTGATGCACTCCCGAGTTCATTTTTTTCCTCCAACTTGAAACATCAATCTTCCAGAGCATTGGTGCTACTAACGTAGTTTCTTGGAAAGGGTTATATGGAGTGGTTTGCCATTTCTTGCTCAGCATTTTGTCCATGCTTCATCGTTTTAAATGCTGAACATCAAGCAAGGAAGCGGCAATTACCATTTTTAAACTCTGGTACGACTTGGAAGGGGTTTGAACCACTGACCACCCAGACGCCCTCACCATTACGTCACCGAGTACAGTTAAGGATTATAATAGGCAAACAGCAAAAGAAAAGAAATTCATACAAATCATTGTTTTGAAAAAAAAACAAACAAAAAAAACCAAAAAAAAACCAGACAAAGCATTTGAAATTTCTTTGACACATCATAATGCTTTGTTGCAGTATTCTAATTCTATATGGGTGGACAAAGGGGGAGAAGAGAGTGGGAAAACTTTGGGATGAGACAGTGTTGGGGGGGGGGGAGATGGGAGGGGCAGGTTGGAGAGGTAAGTGATGGAAGATTGAGGTTTTCAGTTTCTCCAAATATTTCATTCGATGATTCACGTTTTCCTATCTGCCTCCAAAGTTTTATTTTTTCACGAGCACTCTGTTGTGCCATATTTATTAAACTTGCATAATATCCTTTAAATAACTGATTTATCACAGTTCCAAATGTCAATACAGTGTGAGACAATTACTTTATTCTGATAGTTTCACTTCAGCAATTATCTATTTTGGTCCGACCCACAATTTGAAGCAATTTCAAGTAAATGCTAGGTTTATGGCTAAAAATGGACCGACCAACAGATTGCATCCGAAGTCATGACACTAATATTTAGCCTTTTAACATATTACGTTATACATGGTATCATTTCCATTCGTCTCAGTGTACATCCTCTGATGCAGACATGGATGGGGTGAATTACATGTTAAACTAGAATGGTACACTCGGTAGAGGAAATACCTCCACCAGGCTGAACAGTTTATAGAACATGGGCTACGAAAGTTGCCTGTGCATCCCCCTGCCAAACCTCTGACACTATATTTGTGTGAGCCATGAGAGTATCCTGAACATGAAGTCAAATGTTAACATTTCATGAGTTGAGATGAACTTGTCATTTTGGTTCAATATTTAGAGGTACCCTCAAAACGTGACCGTGGTCTATTCGAGTCACACTCCATTTCCATGTTTCATACTTTCATAATTTGTGAGGTCATAAAAGCAGTAATGCACACAAATGAGGTACCAAATGAAAGCTTTGCTTCTGCTGGTTCTTACGAAAGCAATATTTTCATGTTTCAAAAATATTTCATGAAAGTTATTGGACTACATATGTCCACACCTCACGTACATATCCGGCACGTCACAAAATGAAAAAAATAAAATCTATATTTACTTTTCTTTCAAGTGCACATGTGAGACTTTATTTATCCCAGTCAAATTTAAAAAATAAACTGTGTTCACATACATAACAGTGGATAACACAACTATGATTCCATGACAAACTGACAAAGTTATGGCGAGTTCAGAAATGGCATTTGTTAATAGAAGAAAGCAAAGCAGTGAGCATACATACATTCATGGGATTCAGTAAATCGACTCATGGACCAATTCCATATTTTATGCTTCTCTGATGTAACATAGGGGCATAACTATAATGAAGGATCAAATAATGTATACACATTAACAAATGAACAAGCTACTACCAAGCAAGATATACTGGGTAATGTATTCAATATAATGAATGGGCACAGAGTTCATTCACTGGTGAACAGTTAATCTTGATCACCGTCAGTCCGTCAGTGTTGTCTTCACCAAACTGATGTGGGATATCTAAAAGTTCTGCATCCGAGTCATCTGAGTCATCCAAGCCCATATCGTCAGAATCTAGTGGTTCGTCGATGATGTCAATGAGCTATTGTGGCAGAACATTTCCTACGTACCATCGCGGCTCAAGTTTACCATCTCTTAACTCCCATCCATGGCCAACCGTTGCATCTGGAATATCTGGTTTTGCAATATGGGCCTTCTTCCCGATTCCAATCTGATAGTTTACCCACCTTATGCACTGCTCTAGACTTTTTGATGGTAGTAGCATGATGGTAGTATTTCCAGACACATTCTTTGAAGAGTTTAGCTGGTCCTCCTTGGCACATAGCTACTTTATGCAGACGTGTCGCAGTTCATTGACCTTATACACTCGAGCGCAACCACAGATGGCGCAAGATAACACCTATATAGTTCATCAATTATGTCTTCTGCCATGTCCCACGTTTCTCCAAACTTGGACAATACAGCTGCAAACTTTGGAGTTTTCAGGAGAGTTTCCATGGGCGTGATTATTCATTGTCCCTTGAAGCCAATGGTTTTTTCACATCCAGTGTACACGTGGAGACACATGAGTGCCGTGCAGTGCTGCTGTGTGTAGCCCTCTGCAAGCTCAGTGATGTTGATCAGTCTTTGCTTATTTCCCATGCCAGTATCAAAGAGAATGACAACATTTCCCAGTGTGAGGGCATAGCGTAGCAGAATGAACAACACATCACTGTCTGGCCTTTTGATCTGGATCCCTTGTTTTTCCCATACACACAGTATAGAACTACAGTACTCTGGAATCTATTTCCTCTGAGGTTGAACTCATAGTTTCAATTTCGATCTTCTTCGTGGTCGTCCCATCTTCAGACGTCAACTGGTATCCCCTTTCACAGATCAAGACAGCTTTTCTTCCCAGGAACTTACTGGCATACCTCTGATGACTCCGTACTTTACAGAGGAGATTGATTAATGGCGTCCTGTTCTCATCGTTTGTCAAGAACAGCTTCCAGTCAGGGGACTTGTATGTGCTTTCACTCTTGACGATGAGTTTCTCACTGCAGACCCTTTGTTCATGTTCCATTGATTTGACGGAATGGGCAGGATACATATCCATGCTGAACACCGTGTCTGTCGTCTTTGATATCATTTCAAAAGTCTTGTGGCAAATTTGACTGAAATTAGCTGTTATCTCCTTCATGTGGTGGAGGGAATCATTCTCACGATGGACCACAAGTGCAGATTCCCATGATGGTACTGGAGTAACTTTACACTCTGGTCAGATACTGCAAACATTTTGACTTGCCCGTCTTTGCCAGAAATCCATCAGCTGTCCCGATGCTATATGGAACAGGGGTCAATGGGTACATCATCAGTTCCTTCATGTCCAACTGCAATCCTTGGCTTTGGGGCTTTCCAAATATTTGTAAAGCAATAGTGTTGCGAATCTGGAAGCCATGAGCACTCAACATACAGGTCCTATAGAACAGTTATATCGGTAAGTATGCGTTTTTAGTTAGGGTCCCCATCCCATGTCTAATGGGTAATTAAATGTACATGCGCTGCGAAGTTACTTTGATAGTCAGGGTTTTATTTTATTTTTTACACCACCAACATCAACTACAACAACGCCAGAATCACCCTCACCTTCACCTCGCTCTGGCCGAAGTCATGGTGGGCGGAGTTCAAGGAGGAGCCTCGCGGTGGCCCTTGACTAATCAGCGTGCTACGAGTGAGGTGGCTACCGCTCAGCCAATCAGACCCTGCGATGGTGAGAAAGGCGGTCCGTGTGATGTCACCACGCCCCCGGGCCAATCGACGGACTTGCCGCTCATTTTGGCCAATGACAGGGCAACGAGCGATTCTGCGTGCCAAAACCGTCCAGTTAGGGAGAGTGGGGAGGGCGGAGGCATCCCCTCCCCCCCTCCCTGGAGAAGGGTGAATAAGGTTGCGGTGTGATCGGATGAGGAGAGATCCTTCCTCCACAAGAACCGCAAGTCGTTTTCGCGCCGTCTGTTTGTCGGTGAACTGGAGAGTTTTGGAGATAGTTGATGACCATCGAGCAGGCAAGGTTGTGGTCAATCTGACGGGCAGGTTGACCAAGTGTGGAGTTATCAGTCCTCACTTTGACGTTCAACTCAAATAAGTGGAGAAGTGACAGAGAAACCTACTGCCTTCTCGACAGTTTGGGATACAGAGGAGAGTTTTGGTTGCCGGGACGAGTGCTGAAGGGAGCTCTGGATTTTATCATCGCATCTCGACGCTGGCCTGGTTCACCCGTGTCAGCCGAACCACACGAGGTGGACAGGTCCATGTGCGTGTGTGTGTGTGTGTGTGTGTGTGTGTGTGTGTGTGTGTGTGTGTGTGTGTGTGTGTGTGTGTGTGTGTGTGTCAGTGGGCCCGTCTGTAAGTAGGAATTGTTTAAGTGCTCTTTGCTGTACATACTTGCATCTCTATAGTCGGATAACTCTGCTTCTTGCGTGCTCCCCCCTTTCCCCCATTATAAATAAATACTTTTGTTAAAGGTATCAGCTTGTTTCTGTGTTTCTTCCATTGGCTTAGCATGGTGCGTGTTGGTGAATTACAAAGGCTGTTGCCGCTGTAAATGTACATTTGGACCGACACGACTTCGTCAACCATCCGCTCGGGTTGCGCACGGGTCGGGCACGCTAACGGCTCGACTTGTACGAGTGCAGTCGAGGGTGTGAATACTCTAACTCGCCACGTGGATCTCTAGGTATTTTGAAGATTGGCAAATAACCCTGTACCACGTGGTGGAATTATTGACGATTCACGGTCCGGTAAGGGACCCGTACACTCGGAGTTTTCCGAAAGGTACGATCTGGATTCCGGGTGTTCGGCAGAGTCGACCCTACTGCTCCCCCTAGCGGTCGTGCTTGCAGCCGATAACCGGCTCCACAACAATATTGCCCTGTTGCTTATACTGGACCACTGTGTTCTTTGCCGTTGTTGCTTTCATCTCCTTGTTCATATCACCAAGGGTTCTCAAGTTCATCTGCTTTACTGGTTCAAATAAGTTGGCATTCTTCTCCAGTCTATCTCTGATGGAAGTTTCCTTTTCCTCTCTTCCTGCTGTTTCTGCCCTCAGTACATCAGTTGTGATAGCTTCGGTGGCTGCAGCTCCAGATGAAAGACTTAGAAGCTTGTCCTGGTCTTTAACCATGAATGGATCGAGGAAGCTCTCAATTACTTATTGTGCTTTTGTTGCACAATTCTTACTCTTCAAGATTTCTGCAGGTTGTACATCACGATGCATTGTTCCACTGAGGTTGTCTGTCGGCATGTCGGCCATGTTCAGTGTGGTGTTGACATCATGGGATCAAGTGTGTGCTGTTCTCAAACACCTTTGGTATGCGTCATGGTTGCTGAGAACCCCAGAAACATCAATGCCACCCCCACCAGCATCACCATGAGATTTTGCATGCCTCAACGAATGTTTCTTCCATTGTTTTATCGACAGCACAAGTTTCCGAGAACGAACAAACAAGCCACACATCGTTCCTCTCCTCAACAAATCAATTGCTCCTGGGTGTGATATCTTGATGTTAGCCAAGAAGGAAGAGAAATAAGTCAGGCATAGTTGTGACCACAGACTGTGAAGAATAGGCCTCCCATGAGATGCAAACAGTGAGCACATGTGAGGAAGTCATTGTACTTCACCGCCTGTATGAGAGACAGTACTAGCCATATATGATTCATGTAGGAAGTGCACAGTTGACCCGTTTTTCTGAGACTACCTCCACTGACATCCACTCTATATTGCAAGTAACTCTGGATGTAGTTATTGACTGCATCATAATTTATTGCTGCCTCCAATGTAATTGTTGTGAGCGGTTGTAACACATCATCCAACTTCTTCACCGAGTCTGCTGGGAGGGAAGAGAGCAGCTCCTGCTCACCTTGGTCCAGAGGCGGCATTAGTCAGTTGGGGGCCCCATACAAAATGCAATAGCGGCCCATTGTGCTCGACCGCAGACCCTGTCAACCCGTGAAACTGTCATCACACTAAAATAAGCATTTCGGTGTCCATCTGTCTGACGTCAATGTAGTCAGTCGTAACGCAATCTCAACCAGTTAAACTTGCCAAGAGAACTACGGGTCGTAAGGCAAAGGTTTTAACAACTTAATTTGCCCTTCAAGCTTAAGAAGTGCATACCTGGGTCCACAGCTAAGTTCTGGGATAAAGGACGGACTTCCCTTTTATTATTCTGTTCCCTTGTCTGCATTTAAGTCGGTGCGGAGGTGCCTCAATTAGATTTACATTTAGATTTCGTTAACCTCACGTTTTTCTTTCATTATTACAATTTGAATTATACATATTTGATTGCTGTTATTAAATTATTATTTGTTCAACTTCATTTGCTTGTGTCCGTGTATCTGTTGTGGGTTGAGTAATACCCCAGTGCTGTGCTACCATCCTGGTGAAGCGCCTCACATTTCTTTCCCGCACGTGCATTAATCTCCGAGAGTCTCGGCTGTAAGCTCCCAAGGGAGAAGTTTGGCCATCCGTCCAGGTAGGGGTTAACCCCCTGGACGCGACAATACCATCCGAAACCACAAGATTCTGTTGATGTGGACTCAGAACTGTCAGATATCCCATATCAGTTTGGTTGAGACAGCACTGACATTTATCAAGATTGACAATGTTCACCAGTTAATGAACTCAATGCCCGTTAATTTTGTTGAATACATAACCCAATATATCTTGCTTGGTGGTAGCTTATTCATTTGTTAATGTGCATACATTGTCAGGCTCGTTTCACCCTTCATAATATTCAAAATATTTATGACCATATGTTACATCAGAGAAATACAAAATATTGAATTGGTACACGAGTTGTTGAAGCATTGAATCCCATTAATGTATGCTTGCTGTTTTGCTTTCCTCGAGTAAACGGTGCCATAACTTTGTATGCCTGGTGTTGGCTTAATGGTTAGAGTGGCGGGCTTTGGCTCTTCGGGTCCTGAGTTCAAATCCCACTCACTGTTGAATCAATACCAGGTGGGGTTAACTCGGCCTGTCATCCTTCCGAGGTCGGCAAAATGAGTGCACACTTGCTGGTATCCTGTGTCAGAGTGGCGACCCGTCCAGGATTGTGCTCAATAGCCAAGGAGACTGCTTAAGCAGCACCAATGCTCTGCACAGAGTATGGTCCCAATTTCCTCCTCCTCATAACTTTGTCAGTTTATGTCATAGAATCATAGTTGTGGAATTAAATGTTTGGCATAGGGACACAGTTTATTTTAATATATGACTTGGATGAATAAAGTCTCACAAATTCACTTCAAACAAAAATAAATGTAGAAATTTCATAATTTTCATGACGCGTCGGATATGTCCGCTGGGTGCAGGCAATATTGTACTTTGTTGATGGAGGGGGGGGGGTACATGGACAGCTATAGTAGCACATGGCCCATTACGTTTTGTATCCTACTAATAGGCTGCATCTGCATCCGGACGGAAACCAAAATCTAACCAGCTTGTTCTCGGCACCTTCCCAACAAATCCACAAAAGGCCCTGTCCACACGTTGACGATTTAGCCAGCATATGCCTGACGTATGCAAAATTTGGCTAAAACACTGGCACACGTCGAATACGTTATGGGTAAGTTTGTATACGTTAAGAGCACGCTGGCATACGTCGTAGTACGCTGGCTTTTTTTCGTAGTACGCTGGCATACGTCGTAGTATGCCGAGGTGTTAGACAAATTTTCCATGCTTGAATTTTTTCGACGTATGCCAGCGTATGACTCACACGTTCCGCATACGCTTGGCAATAAATTGTAGGCAAGTTACGCGATCGTTGACATACGTTACTTGTAAGTTACTCATAAGTCGAAACACGTCGAGGTAATGATTAGCGTACCCGAAACTTATTTCTAACCTATGAGTAATGTGTTGTAGGCACGTTACGCGATCATTGACACACGTTACTTGTAAGTTACTCATAAGTCGAAAGACGTCAAGGTAATGGTTAGCGTCAGTGTTCCAGACTCCCTGTTTTTTTATTATTATTTTTTTTTCGTCGGCGTGACGGTGATGTTGACACTTTGATTTCTAGTGCAGTTATGATATAATATAATTAATAGGCTGACGCTCAACGATTTAAATCATAACCGCACTAGACATCGAAGTGTCAACATCACCGTCATACCGAAGAAAAGAAAAAAAAAACACCAGTGAGTCTGGAACACTGACGCTAACCATTACGTCAATGTGTTTTGACTTATGAGTAACGTACAAGTAACGTGTGTCGACGTGTGTCAACGATCACGTAACGTGCCTACAACTTATGCCAGCGTATGCGGAACATGTGTCATACGCCGAGTACATCGAAAAATTTTCAACATGCTGAAAATTTCTCGACGTACTCGGCGTATGCCAGCATACTACGACATATGCCAGCGTGCTCTTAACGTATACAAAACTTACCCATAACTTATTGGACGTGTGCCAGCTTGGTTCGGCAAATTTTTCATACGTCGGCATACGCTGGCTAAAACGTCAAGGTGTGATAGCGGCTTGACACTTCGATGTCTAGTGCGGTTATGATTTGAATCGTCGAGCCGCCGCCTATGAATAGCCTACGCTACGTGATCGTCGGCAATACGCTGCCGCGCTATGCATGAGTTAGATTATCGTTGGGCATAGATTGTGAACGCCGACAACACGCTCAGCATTCGTTGGTATAGGTTATCTATATGTCATCGAAACATTCTGTGTACGTTACTAATGCGTTATGCATACGTCCAAGTCGTTATTATATGCCCAAAACTTTAAAAAAAAACACATAAATAGTTCAGCATACGCCAGCGTTTTACATATATTTTGATACCTTGCCATACGCTGGCTAAAACGTCAAGGTGTGATAGGGCCTTTAGTTTTGTCATAATCAGTCCACAACTGTTTGAAATATCATGCTATAGATAGTTTTTGGCCCCATATCTCGATGGTGAAGAATAACTTGAAAATCTTGTAAATGCTCATATCCTAATCCGAATCTTCACCAGAATCAAATCAATTTGTTTTTCTCATACACCCAACCTGTGCACTACGTATAGTACTATGTGTCATCACTCACTGGTGAAGAATCATGGAAAAAATAATTATTGGATACAAAAATTCACCAAAAATCAAATAAATTGGTCCTCGTCACACACTTAACCTGTCGAAGTTTCATCTGAATCATCCATAACTTCTTGAAATATCATGTTCACAGACAAATAGACAGAGACACAAACAGACAGGGGTCCACCTTCGGTGGACGGAGGTCACAAATAATGACAGTCGTCACTGGAAAAATATTATAAAGAAATATCATGCTTTCAGTTATCCTGATCTCTCAGGCAATTATCTTGACCGATTACCCACAAATTTGGAAAACGACATTCAGACAATACGTCCATTCCATTGAGATCATCCTCTGTGCAGAGCGTTGGTGCTGCCGAAGCAATCTCCTTGGCTGTTGAGTACAATCCTGGACAGGTGACCACTCCGACACAGGATACTAGCAAGCGTGTACTCATTTTGCTGACCTCGGAAGGATGACAGGCAGAGTCAACCCCACCTGGTATTCATTAAACAGCAAAGGGAGATTTGAACTCAGGAACCTAGGATCCCAACCTCACCACCCTAACCATTAAGCCAACACACTACAATTATCTATCTAAAAAAGAAAATCCCTTTATGAACAGATCAATGGCAAACGTTGCTTGTTAAGGAAAGGGATGTGGCTACTTTACAACATAGTCTGCATCCCACACCTATTGTGAGACAGTGCAGTGTGGAAAAGATTGTGATGATGAACTGTTACTTCACCCACCGCATTCACCTGAACTTTCTATTCGTCTGCAGTACATGGCTGCTGGTTCCATCATTTGCTGGGTCCATGGCTGTGCCATTCATGCATGCCCCCTGTTGGTGAGAGCAGGAATTTGGAAGTTGTTCGTGGTGCTAGAGATAGCTCACCTACGCTTCACGAAGGCCATCTTGAACATCCACCAACTAATTCTGGCAGAAGGGACCCCCGGTTTAACGTCCATCTGAGGGACTGCACACGCATTGATGAATCGCTCAGCTTGTGAAACACAAGGGTGACAGTTTCTAGCTGGATAGACATTCAAAGCCAGGCTAGACGGATCAAAGGTGAGTGTTCAACTGAAATTGCTCCATTAGACTTCTTTTTCTCCAAAGCTGAATTCCAATCTCAATGGAAAGCAATTTGAAAGTGATGAGCAGGTAAATACTGCAGTCAAATTCCAGTTTCAGTGAAAAGTGTTACTTTAATTATTCTGGCATCAGGAAACTCACCCAACACTGGGAAAACGTGCGATACTGGCTGGACACGATATATTGCAATGGACTTAACATGTCTGCCTCGTTTTTGCTGATGCAAGCCCTGGATCAGCATTACTTCCTGGTCAGGGGAAAGACCATTCGACTCCGAATGATGCCCACAGTGGCACACCAATGGTGGTTAACATTTTGGGCTGGATCACAAAGGGTCTGCCATAACCAACATCACATTCTGTTGTCATTCAAAAAAAAAACTCCGAAATTACTGCATACTGGGTGCCTTTCTGATAGCAATCAAGAAGGAACTCACTCATTTGGAATGAAACTGCATGCAGAGAAGAGATTCCTTCTTGGAAACAAAATGGTTAAAAAACATTGACTGTTTTCCCCATGGTTATCGACACATACGTCGGATGGTGCACAAAACTGTACTAACTATTGAGGGTGAGGTACACTTCATTTGAACATAGTTGTACAGTACAAAAATTAATATATTATGTGAGTATATGCTGTACATGATTCGGTATAGCAGTGGATCAGAAGCTAGGTACATATGCCAAAATTTAAGGGAAGACTTTGCACATCGCAGCTGCGGTCTGACGGGAAATAAGTGAATGAAGATTTGAGCCAGCCCTTTAGTCCCTTGGACATTGTGGTGTTATTTAATCTGGTCTAATAATACCTCGTTGAATTGCTTGGCCCATTTTCAGCACCTGCTCATTCAATTATATGACGTCAGCACACAAGAGGGAAAATAAGGTTATCGAGGTCGTGTTGAGAGTTGGTACAGCTAATGTGGGGGCAGAGTGGGAGAAGTTCGGAAGTGGTGGAAATAAAGAGAAGGGTAGATATATTGTGATGGAGAGGTCAAGAGGCAAGGACAATTGGCTCAGGACAGGAAAAGTACAAGTTATTTTGGTCAGGAGATGAAGAGGATGAAGGGGGTGTCAGTGTGCTAATTGTAGGAAAGTCCATACAAAAAGTTTTGGAAGTGTTGAGATACAGCAGGAGAATCATGAAATTGAAGCTGATGGCAGGAGTAAAGTTGAAGAATGTAGTGTCAGCTTATGCACCACAAGTACACCAAGGTGAGGAGGAGAGAATACAGTTTTGGGAAGAATTTGAGGATGTGGTGCAAAAAGTAGATGTTTTTGAGAAGTTAATACTAGGTGGGGACTGAAGTGGACATGTAGGAGAAAAGACAGGTGCATTTTAGGGAGTACATGGGGGTTATGTGTATGAAGAAATAAATCAGCTGAATATATATTAGGAATGGCAGAAACAACTGATATGCTGCATGTGTACTTAATATATGGTTTAAGAAAAGGGCAGAACAGCTGATAACATCCATGAATGGAGAATCGAAGCATCAGATTGACTATTTGTTAGTACTTTAGACTCTCAGAGGAAGTGTAATTAATATGAAAGCGATACCTGGGGAAGAATGCTTGACACAACACAGATTAGTTGTTGGCTTAAAGGGTTAAGTATGAAATTGAAGGACAGAAAAATTAGGGAGAGATTTCAGGAGAAGTTGCACAATGAAAAAGAACGAGTGAATGCAACTAAGGTTAATGGTTTTTGGGGGACAAATGAGGGATGCATGTAAGAAGATAGCTCAGGAAACATGTGAAATGACTGCAGGAAAATGTAGAAAAGAAGGGAAACATGGTGTTGGAATGTTTATGTTCAGGAAGCAATAGCTAAGAAGAAGAATGCTTATAATAAGTGGTGGAAGAGTAAGGAACACATGGATAGAGAGGAATATAACCATTCAAAGAAGGAAGCCAAGAAAGAAATAGCTAAAGCAAAAAAAATAGAGAACATGAAGAGTTGAGAAAGAGCTTGAATACTGCAAAGGGAAGCCTGGTTTTGGCTTAATGGCTAACTTAGGATCTAGGGTCCTGAGTTTGAGCCCTGTTGGCTGATGAATTAACACCCGGGGTTGTCTCAGCCTGTCATCATTCAGAGGTCGTTAAAATGAGTACCAGTGTATTGGTATAGGGGTACAGCATCAGTGGCACTGCCACACTCCAAGAAATGATAGCTATCTGGCAGCCAAGCCGCCATACACAAGAACAGAACAGAACTGCAGAGGGAAGAAACAACATATTCAGGATGGATCGAAAGGATGTTCCCAGAATAGATTGTTTGAAGAGAAAGGTTGTAGTTAAAAAAAAAAAAAATTAATAAAAGAAGCACAACTTCCTCTGCTTCCAAAAGTTGCTGAATGGGATAAGTAGGTGGAGAGCAGGAAAGTATGTGTAGCAGCATCATTTTGCCTTGGATTTTATAGCATGTTGCTTGAGCTTTGATTTATCGGGCAATTTCCGGGACGGGGCTCCCGGAATCCCGGAAGAAGTACGAGTGGGTTGTATGGTGGCGTTTGAATAAATAATTCACTTGGAATCCGAAAGTCTCAGCCGTCTTTTCTTCCACGCTAAACTGGTGACCCCGAAGTGATATTCAGCGACAAAATGCTAGATGCTTTTCCAAGAACACGAAGCTGTGTTAAGGCATCCGATAGACGGCGATTTTTCACGTCTAGGAGGAAATTAAAATTACAAAAATCACATCCATGTCCGAAGGAAGTGGTGCAGTTCGGAATTTCCTTCTCGTGATGTTAGGCAACTAGACCTCCCTCTTGTGTCAATTCAGCGGATGTACCGTTTAAATTATTTTTTGACAGACGGATGGATGGACAAAGCAAATATTGAATGGCTGCACTGCTTAAAAATCCATACCCAGAATAGATGGTCGGCAATAGTAAACACCTACGGAAATTAACGACAAACCCAAATCAAGCTGGAGGAAATGTTCTTCAAAAGTAGCAATAGCACTGTTGTTAGCAGCATGCAATGAATATTCCTGTCGATTTTTCTATTCAGTGGCAGATAGTGGCACAATGCTCACCCCTGCCCCTGTATCCACAAGGACATGAAGTCCGCTCGTACGATCCACGAGGAAGAGAATGCAACTGATGTATGGCCTAAGTGAACTCACTGCCATTAGTTGTGGACCTCGTCTTTTTCCTGTGGCCAGTATGAGCACAGTGTTCTACACTGACGAGTATTAGCACCAAATGTCACATGGCACCAACAACAATCTGGATTATTCATGGAAGGTAAAGGCGAACGGTAACACAAGGTACGAAGTTTCTATCTGTCCCTACAAAGGGTAAACGAAGATGGGCATGACTGGTGTTGCACAGCTTGTTCAACGGCAGTCGTACCCATCTTCATATACCCTTTGTCGGGAGTTTCAAGACGAGCTTCTTAAGGTCTGCCATTTCATACTGTGGCTGTGTGACATGCTGTGGTGGAGGTGTCAATGAGATGATCAACCAGATCTGCAGTGGCAAGTAGTGCTAGCTCTGCATTATCTGCAAGTATCATGCAGACATGTAGTGGTTTACGTGACTCCTAAATGCATAGTTTACAAGACTCCTAAACTCCCCTATATTCCCGATATTTAATGTCTTCTCAGACCCTGGATCAAGCCTTGTGAATGGACTCCTTTATGAGCCAATACCGGTCACTGCCAAGACCCAGCCACCAGGAATTAAAATAGTAAAGCTTTGACAGCCTTCAAGCTCTCTTCCTTTCCCTTTGCACTGTGGGAGTTTCCTGAAACACTTGCAGAATTTATGCATGATGTGTGAGAAGCCATTTTGGGTTTGGTAAATCCTTGGGGGAAGTTAATATTGGTAAGGGTCTCTTTCTGGTGGAATTAACAACTCTGATGGAGAGTGTGGGAGTGTGGGGGGAGAGGAAGAGGCACCAGATTATTTTTTTATCTGTGCAATTCTCTTGATTTTCCAGGAGTTTCAAGGACTTCAACAAGTTTTCCAGGACTTCCCAGTTCTGGAAAATGCTTTCACATTTATCCAAGACTTTTAAGGAGTTTCAAGGACTGTGTGAACCATGTGAAATGGGAGTCCCTTGATGTAGTGGATAGCTCCTTACTTTGTAAATAATAGGACCCCAGTTTGATTCCTGAATAAGGGAGGGAAGTTAACCTTTCTCTAAATACCCCTGTTCACTTTGGTGGTTCGTGAATAGGAACCCAGTGTTCACCGATTGAGAGATAGCTTTCCAAGGTAATGGTATTACTAAATGCAGATAACAAGTGGTCTAGTTTTGAATATTCCATGACACAAGGTTACACTGTTTGCTTCCTCCAAGTGTGATTTCTGTATCGACACCAACTCCAACACAATGATCAATCTCATGCTCCCAAGTGTTCACATGGTGTATGTGATCGGTCATTTTCAACTATGCTGGGACACAGAAATATTCCACTGTATATACAAGATTGAGACTGGGAAGAGTGTACAGGTGGAAGAGGGTAAAAAGGAAACAACATGACAGTGGGATGGAGAGATAACATATGGAATCAATAGTCCCAAGTGAGACAGATGCTCATCTCCTGATAGTCGGGCTGCAGGTGATAAAGGGGGTCTTAAAGTGTCTTAAGGTTTTTCAGTAGTATGTAATTAATACACCTACTCACGTTATGTGCGGACAAACAGACAGACCCAACTGTAATACCCTCTCCTATGGTGAGGGTAATCAAGGGGTAAAATTAAGAGGCTTAAATTAAACAACAATGAAACATCTCGAAAGATAATGGAATCTTACAATACGAGATGAACATACAAACATAGATTACATTTGAGTTAATTAACTAATAATTATCTCACCACCTGGATGGAAATAAAAAAATTTAAAAAGGCTCCATTCGTTTTTGTGCATCGACATCATCATCATGCCAAGTTTCAAATTGATTCATTGAGCAGCATCAGAGGAGCAGCATGGAAAAAACACCAACAACAAATGTTAATGGACCCATTGCCGGACTGACTGACATCGTTATGGCTTCTTGATTTTGGCATAGATGAGCTAAAAAAAAAACGACAAAAAAAACACCAAACAAACAAGCAACTGAACAGACATGAAAAGAAGAGAGAAAGGAGATGAAGAAACAATAACTTGTCAGAGGATTGGGTTCAGTTAGGTAGGACTAATTGAGGTGATGGGAAAGGAATGATTAAAAGAATGATAACACCATTTGTGTGTATATATATATATATAAAAATAAAAAAATATATATATATATATAAATATAAAATATTTATTTATTTATTTTTTTGTATACCTTGACGAGGCTCGTACGAGAGGTAACACAACGCACAGCAAGGGGGACATGAGACAAGAGGGGGTGGGAGTGGGAAGGACAAAACAGTGGGAAACAGAGACATCAGGAGATCTGTGAAATTTATTTATTGTAAAATATCGTATTAAGTTTATTATTGTCATGTTTTTTTTTTTTGTAATTCTACAACATTGAAAGGAATAGTTTTTTTTGGCAAAATAAACAACTGCATGGAACAGAGCATTCTGATGAACACTTAATTGTTACAAGTAAAGCATCCTCATGTCCTGCATAATTAACCTCTATTCGTGGAATCTTTTATGAGGCAAGATATAAATATTAATTTGCAATTACGTGGAGCGTTCAAAGAGTGAAACAAACAGGATACTCGTGATTGTCCAAGATGAGCCAAATAAAGTATATATTGAAGCTTAAGTTAAAAAAAAAAATGGAAATGAAAATGACTCCGAGGGATATAATTATAATGAATAAAATAGAGCAGATATTTCCTTAATGAGTGTCTTCGCAGAGGCATAAATGTAATTACGCCTCCCCCTATAGAATATTCTATCGGGGTAGGCTCATAGCTGTTGTAGGGTTTTGTACAATTAATGCCCACAATTTTAATAGCAACAGAGTTTCTTATACCCCAAAGAGTACCAAGCCAACATTTAGAATTTTTACTTGGCAAAAATTTTCTTTTTGGCAAGTATGTTGGTCTGGAGTGCCTGTCTGTTTGTCTCACACGATTTTTGGCCACCGTTTTCAAGCAATCATTCTGAATTTATTTTGTGCGTGGTGAAGGGCCAAGGACATCAACACTTAAAAAAAATTTCAGATTACCAAAATTAAGTGATTCTTCGCCATTGAGAGATAGGGCCAAAAATGATGTATAGCACAATATCTCAAAAGGTTATGGATGGATTCGGACGAAGCTTGGTGGACAGGTTAAGTGTATGAAGAATACGAATCAATTCAGTTTTGGTGAACATCTGAATCTGGATTCGATAATTATTTAATTTTCAACTGATTCTTCACCATTGAGAGATGGGGTCAAAAACCATGTGCAGCATGATATCTCAAAAAGTTGTGGACGAGTTATGACAAAACTAGGTGTACGAGTTGGTTAGATGACAAGAACAAGCAGATTCGATTTGGGTTAGGGTCCGGATTCAGATCCGACCCATCAGTGGGCTACAAAACATAAACTGCTCAGCCTGGTAGAAGTATGCACTCCACCGAGAGCCGTTCTAGTATATTTTATTATCACGTCTCAATTAATACATTTCTGACTGGACCTCTTCTCTCAACCATACCAAGCATGGTTGACTTTTCCAGACTTTCTTTTTCTGCATGCATGATGTCCAAAGAATGACAACCAAGGTTTTAGTATCAGCACTTCTAATGTACATTGTGGTGAAATTATTTAAGGACCGATTTGTTTTTTCTTCTTGAAGTCCATGCGATTATTAACATTCATCTCCAACACCACATTTCAAAACTGTCATTCTGCTTCTTTTCTTTCTTTTTCATTAGCCACAATCTACATCCTGACATTGCATTTGGAAATACCAGAGCATTTACCAGCCTCCTCTTGGTTTGCATTAGCCTAAACCAAAGCATTCCTCCAACACAGAGGCCTCGGCCCAGTGACTCTGTCAAACAGACAAAGATGATATGGTCAACATCAGTTAAACATCCAGCGGAGCCACCGATCCAGATTTCGGCGTTATTTGCCCTCATCTGGATTGCATACCGATAAATATCTAACCAATGATGACCACATTTGTCGTTTATACATCAGACATTGTTCCTGCTAATGCAAACTTGTGTCGTCACACTCCACATGTGTTGATTTTCCCAACGATGACATCACGTGCCTTCTCGTTGAATGGTTTGCATTGGCAGGAAAAATCGTCTGGGTGGCAGACGGATGGTTGTTCCATGCGGATTATGCGGTTTTACCGTGTGAGACATAATCCGCGGCAATGCTCACCATAACAGTCCAGGAGGTGTGTCTGATGTTCATATTTGTATGTGTATTTGTATATGCATATGTATAAATATACATACTGGCATGATAGATGAGAGGTACACACACTCTCCTTTAAGCTTTCGAGCCTGGGATCAAATCCCGAGCCAGCTAAAACTATTACCCGGTGTTTTACCGGCGGTGCGATTCATCAATGTGTGCGCGTTCCCTCGGAGGGACGTTAAATCATTCGTTGGTGGACGTTAAAGATCTCACAGCTCAGTGTCCATCACAAAGAGTAGGCGAGCTATCACTGGCACCGTGGTCAAATGATAAATTCCTGCCATAACTTGCAGAAGGCATTGCATCGGAGGAACAGCCGCACCCTCAGCCAATGATGCAACCCAGTAGCATTGTGCTGCATACGAATGAAGAATGAAAAGATTAGGCAATTTTGGTTGTTATGCTTGTGCTGCATCAACATGTTATAAAATTGGTTGATTGCACAAAAGTTTACAATTTTCCAAATCATAGCAGTGCTTCCATTGTAAAAGGAGGATATTGATGCAATGCTGTGCTCATAATCACAGATTTATTTAAGGACATTCCAACTGACCAAAGGTCACCTTCAAGTCGTCATTTGCTGTCTGCTCTGTTTTCGTCAGGTGCTCGATACTGAACATCAAACTACATTTCTACATCAGGTAATGTTATTTTCCATTCCGTATTTCTAAATAGCAGAGCAAAATGTTTTGTTTGAAAACTCCCTAGATTAATAAACTGCAAACAGTATTCACAGCCATATTCTGGGGACGATGAGGGTGGTATAATAAGGAAAGAACTTTTCCAAGACTTTTAATAGAGATACATTTACAATGTTTTAGACTTTTCAGCAGGGCTTCAGCATAATCACTGGTAAAAGAAACACAATTTGTCTAATGTCCAACATTAACTTGTACGTCTTCCTTTTCAGAGACAAGCTTCTATACCAGTAATGAAGAAAGAATGCTGCTGTTGTTTTAGTCAGTCTTGCACTAGTCTTTGTACATATTCATCACTGGCCCAACCATGTTACTTGCTAGTTTCAGCATTTCCTCCCCTCCTCCCTCTTTTCCTTCCCGTTCATTTATTTCCTTGATATTTGTACCACTGTCAGTTCTACCTTGATCTTCCATGGGACTGTCTCCTGTAAAGAAAATAAAATGGCAAAAATATTACACTTGCAGAGACCCTGTGAAGAACTCCAATTACAGCCTGATGCCTGGAAATCTTTGTGATAAACAGAGTATGGTGGAACCTCAAAGCGTAATCTTCTTACTTCCTCAACTATCATCATACTACAAGTTGAGATGTATCCATTTCTGTGTTTGTTACTTGCAAAATCAAAGATTCGGTAGTATTTTTGTTTCCTGAGTATTTGTCTGTTCAGTTGCCTCCAAGTTGCAATTCCACACCGATCTTCACAAAACCAACCGATCGAGATTGCAAGAGAATAACCAACTTCAAGAAACATAACGAAAAGCTAGAAGCCTATTCTTTATTTGGTCAAAAGGCCAGGTCAAGGCCTTAGCAAGTCATGTTTCCTGACATGCTTTTTGAGATAAACCAAAACTTAAACAACTAGAGGGGGAGCACTCGGTAGAGTGCAAAACCTCCGCCGCCAATACTACTCGGTCACTCAAGTGAACCTGATATCCTATTCATTCAATTTGATGTCAACAGTGCTCACAGAGTTATAGTTTGCAACTTTCCTTTCTACATACTCAATTCATTCGTCATAAATAGATTCCTCGAGACAGAAATTGATTTTACGTGGGTATATCCCCCTGAAGTTCCAAAATCAGCCGCAATTATAATTTTGGCATGTTTTTTTTGTTGGAAATCACTTATAACATGTAGAAATGCAAAAAAAAAATAAAAAAATAAAAAAAAAATAAAAAAAATCGAAATTTTGTTGAAAAAAAAGTTGCAAAAATTTTTTTTTTCCTCTAGCAATTTTTTTTTGGGGGGAGGGTTGGAAATCACTTAAAACATGTAGAAATGCAAAAAAAAAAAAATTCAAATCTTTTTTCAAAATGGCCGCCATAGCGGCCATATTGGATTTTGGACCAAGTCCAAAATCTAATGGCATGATCCTTGGACCATACCTAACCCCCCCCCACCAAGTTTCGTCGAAATCCGTCTAGGAGTTTTTCCGCAATACTGTTCACAAACAAACAGAAAGGGGTGCAAACAGTAACCTCCATCCATCTTCGATGGCGGAGGTTAACTAGTAGAGCTCGTCAAAATCAAGAAGCCTACTGGTTTTGAGGTTAAAATCTCAAATGTCAAATGTCAAGGTCACAGCAAGGTAATGTTTCCTGACATACGTTTTGAGATAACTTGGCACAGAGTCATTGTTGAAACTTCCAGTTTGTGTAGTTTCATTTTACTCGATCATCACTTTAAAAATCAATGGTTGGTCGATCACTTCCAGTCTGGCATTTTCTGAAGTGGTCAAGGGCAAAAATGTGGACCTTGAGGTCAAATTTCAAAAATCGTCAATTTTAATCCGATTGTTTTTAAATTTGAACAGGATTTGCATATTTGATCACTGGATTTTTCACCAAAAACTCTGAATGGTCAATTTATCCGTTTTAGTACGTCAGTGGTTTCCATGAAGACTTTTTCACCCCATTATAATCAAATTGGACTTTGATTTTATTATTGCTGTGTCTCAAAAAGTTTTAAGATATATAATTGAAACTAGCACAGCTTATTCGGCCTAAAAAAAAAAAAAATAATAATGTCGAGTTTCCGGTAACCTGACCTACCCGAATAATACCTGCCGACCCCAATTTTATTTATTTATTTTTTGCGAGGGTCGACTTCCGGGCAGCCATTTTATGCCCACTGTGAATGCATTATTCTGTGCCATTGTTGACCATTGTGGTCTCAACAGAGAAAATCAACGGCTATTTATTTCATTTAAGGGGTCAGAAAGTTTTATCGACATTTTAAAAACATTGCACAACCCACCTGGACACATCGATGGTGTCTTGTTCAGTCGGAAAATGGACCCTGGATAGGCATTCCCAACATTGACAGAAGTCATGGCTGCCGCGCAGACACTTGGTGTTCATTTTGTTCATTTAAAGTGCCAATGTTGTCACCAAGATACACAAGATGTCAGACCCATGAGGTCTGCATTTTTACACGCTGTCTGGCGAAAAACGGCTACCAAAAAAAAAAAGTCCAAAAAGGTATGTTGTGAAGAAGTTGTTGAAGAAGAAGCAGCATATTGTGAACATAGATATAAAATCGAAAACGAAGTGTAAATGAATATTTTAAAATACAGAACTAAATTTCTTGAAAATTATTTTAAACCAGTTTTGTTATAAAGTTAGAAAAATTGCAAGAGATAATCATTATCTCAGTTTAGTGTGTGCCTTTAATAGACTGTATTCTACTTTATTGGGGGATGGGCCTATTTATACCCTGCAAACAGTTGACACATTTTATTTTATTCCAGAAAGTACCACGTGTCACTTCGCCGACAGGAATACAGAGGAGGAGAGGGTGGGAGGAGAGGAAGGGGGAGCAGGGGGAGGGGGAGCAGGGGAAGCAGAGAGGTGAGAGGAAAAGGAGGGAGGGGAGAAGGAGGTGAAGGGGAGGGAGGAGAGTGTGGAGAGGGGGAGGGTGGGGGAGTGTGGAGGGGAGGGGGAAAGGGGGAGAGGGGAGAGTATGGAGGAGGAGGGGGAAAGGGGGAGGGAGGAGAGTGTGGAGAGGGGGAGGGCGGGGGGGAGAGTATGGAGGGGAGGGGGAAAGGGGGAGAGGGGAGAGTATGGAGGAGGAGGGGGGAAAGGGGGAGGGGGAGAGTGTGGAGGGGGAGAAGAGAGGGAATATAACAATTGCTATGTTGCTGGATTATGCAAATTAAATTAAAAGTGAGTTAGGACCCTGTCACACCTTGACGTTTTAGCCAGCGTATGGCAAGGTATCAAAATGGATGTAAAATGCTGGCGTACGCTGAACTATTGATGTTTTTTTTTAAGTTTTGGGCATATAATAACGTGTTGGACGTATGCATAACATATTAGTAACGTACACAGAACGTTTCAATCACATATAGATAACTTATACCAACGAATGCTGAGCATGTTGTCAGCGTTCACAACCTATGCCCAATGATAGTCTAACTTATGCATAGCGCGGCAGCATATTGCCAACGATCACGTGGCGTAGGCTATTAATTGGCAGGGGCTCGACGATTCAAATCATAACCGCACTAGACATCGAAGTGTGAAGCCGCTGTCACATCTTGACGTTTTAGCCAGCATATGCCGACGTATGAAAAATTTGCCGAACCAAGCTGGCACACGTTGAATACGTTATGGGTAAGTTTTGTATATGTTAAGAGCACGCTGGCATACATCGTAGTACGCTGGCATATGTTGTCATACGCCGAGTAATATTCAGCATGTTGAAAATTTCTTGACGTACTCGGCGTATGACACACGTTCCACATACGTTGGCATAAGTTGTAGGCACGTTACGTGATCGTTGACACATGTTACTTGTACGTTACTAATAAGTCGAAACACGTCGACGTAATGGTTCGTGTCAGTGTTCCAGACTCCCTGGTTTTTTTTTTTTCTTTCTTCGGTATGACGGTGATGTTGACACTTCGATTTATAGTGCGGTTATGATTTAAATCGTTGAGCGGCAGCCTATTAGTTATATTATATCATAACCACACTAGAAATCAAAGTGTCAACATCACGGTCACACTGTAGAAAAAGAACCCCCCCCCCCAAAAAAAAACCAGGGAGTCTGGAACACTGACGCTAACCATTACCTTGACGTGTTTCGACTTATGAGTAATGTACAAGTAACGTGTGTCAACGATCGCATAACGTGCCTACAACACGTTACTCATAGGTTAGAAATAAGTTTCGGGTATGCTAAACATTACCTCGACGTGTTTCGACTGATGAGTAACTTACAAGTAACGTGTGTCGACATGTGTCGACGATCGCGTAACGTGCCTACAACTTATGGCCAGCGTATGTGGAACGTGCGAGTCATACACTGGCATACATCGAAAAATTTCAAGCATAGAAAATTTGTCTAACACCTCGGCGTACTATGACGTATGCCAGCGTACTACGAAAAAAAGCCAGCGTACCAAGACATATGCCAGCGTACTACGAAAAAAAGCCAGCGTACTATGACGTATGCCAGCATGCTCTTAACGTATAAAAACTTACCCATAACGTATTCCACGTGTGCCAGCATTTTAGCCAAATTTTGCACATGTCAGGCATACGCTGGCTAAATCGTCAATGTGTGACAGGGCCTTTAGTTGGGAGTGGCAGGTGGGTTAAAGTTTACTATTTTGAAGAGTATACACTTCATGGATGCCCCCAAAGGGTGTAATCAAGGATTTTTGTCAAATTGAAAGGGTCTAGTATCTGAATATGCAATATTTTCAGGGATGAATAGGAGATTAGTATTCTTCAATTCCTTCATACGTTCTGTTGAGTCATGTTTATGATATGCTGTCTCTGCTCTGTTTCCTTTAAATGGAGAACCTGGTCTCAGCAGTCAGAGATACTAAATTGGTGCCATTTAATCCTCTGACTTAATTCTTTAAGTCAGGTCAGGCAGGATTAGATCTGTGACTTGCTACAGGTATCATGTAAACCTGTACTAACCTGTTCAATGGTCGGGTTGTCGGCGACTAAACCGTCTCCCCCACCAGGTTTTTTTGGTGAGGAGGGTGTTTGGATATGGACACCCAGCAGGATTAAAAACAAAACCTGTCAAAGGGTTGAGGAGCTCCTTGTGAGCCAACGGCCATCCATATCTAGTGCCCAACTGCGTCTGCGGTCATCCTCCTGTGGTTGGGTTTCTTCTTATTAGGAGGTTGGTGGCAGGATTTGCACTCCTTCCACCGTAAAACCCTTCATTCCACAAAACACAAAAATGCAAAGAAATCTGAAAACCTACTGCATGGGAGTACCTCCTGTGCAGCTTCCCTTCTCAGGGCAGCTCACCAGATGACGGGATTGGGGAAAAGCCTTCGGGACCCCCAATCTTTGATGATAGGAGGGAAACCACGGGGTAACATTCCTGGGTCAGATTGCGGGAGAGTGTGTCGGAGTGGTGCTGAGGTGTCGTCCACCAGACGGCGGTCTCCTTGGGTTAACTTGAGGTGTCATTTCCCTAATCTCTGTATATGCTCCGACTGAGGCGAGTGATCTCACCATGAAGAACGCATCACATGCCATGCTCGAGTCTGTGGTTGATCAGTGCCCCAGCGAAGATACACTTCTAGTCTTGGGAGATTTCAATGCATCGACTGAAATGGATAGGGATGGTTATGAGATATATGTTAGTCCCCATGGATCTGGAACTGTGAACCAAAATAGCACTAAGTCCCTTGACTTTGCAAGAAGTCTTGGATTTAGGTTGGCTGGTTCATCGTTTCAGCGCCCACAAGCTCATCGCTGGACTTGGTATTCCAACGCTGGCAGTGTGGCAAAGGAGATTGACCATGTTTTCATTGATGCTTGCTGGAGGATGATCCAGAACTGCAGGGTTTACTGGAGTGCTCAGTTCCTCAATACGGACCACAGACTTGTTGTAGCAACTCTTAAGTTGCAGCATAAATCCATGAGGATGGTACCATCCCAGCCGAGGCTGGATGTTGGCAAGCTCAAGGATGAGAGGGTAGTTGAAGAGTTTGCGAACAGGCTGAGTGGATATTTGGGGAGTCTGGGTGCTTTGGGGGATCCTGAAGAGTTGTGGAGTGCGTTTCAAGACCACTGTCTTTGATGTTGCCGGTAGATGTCTTGGAACTTACCGAAGGGCGAAGAAAATTCTCTCTCAAGGGACACTGGATACCATTGACCAGAGTCGCAGGGACAGACTGAATGGCAGAGCTGAGCTGTTCAGGGAGCTGAGTCCTTGGAATGAACACTGGAACAGTCCTTCAATTACAGAATGCCTGAACAGTCCTTAACAATTCTAAATGTTTGGGTTCTTTATGGTGGAGAGGGTATATTTTGTGACATTAGTTGATCAATATTCGATCTGCAAAAGCAAAGTTAACTGCTTTTAAAAGGGCATGCAATGAGAGAAGAAGGAGGTGGGGGGGGGGGGGAGAGAAAAGGTTATAATCTACATTAACAAGTGTTTTAATCCGAAGACAAAAGTAAAAACGTTAAAATGGCACATTGTTGAGGTTTACATTTTGAAAATCAAATTGTGTTACAAAAATAGGTCAAGTGAACCTAAGCTCTTTATCCTCTGGCCTGTGGCATTGTGTCTATGGAATGACTCGCAGAATCAATCTCTTGAACCTCTTGCATTTGTAACCAATCATTTTTGAACGAGTCCCTCCAAAATTCATCATTGTTAAGGAAGACGCAACAGGCACCTCCCAACTTGCGTTTATTTCAAGATCACAATCAGTCCTTTTTCACAACACCCAAACATCAAATATAATTTCCACACACCTTGATGCATGGCTAATTCTGTTATTAAAGTTTCTCTCAACAGAACGCATTGTCGCCTATTTACGGGATGGCTTCATAAGCCATGGTAATCAAGGGTAGACAGCATTGCCAACCATAAGTGAACTAATTTCATCCAAAACAAATTTGGGTGTGGACTTCAGAGAAGAATGTTCCTGTTAAACAATCTTTTGCGTTTTCTAGAACCTGTGCGTCGTCGTGAACAGATCCCAGGTATCCTAATGCACGTGTAAAAAAATAAACAAACAAGTAATTGTAACAAGCCGGTAGGCGACATGGGTGGTTGCGACATAATTGCATACTAGTCATACAGTTTTTAACGGATCAGGCTGAAAATTTTTGACAAAGAGGTTGATTATAGTGCGCATAAAAGCCTAAAGGCCATTTTTTATTTTCGAAAAATGATTTTTTTTAATGATTTTTCAAACATTTCAAAGTCCCGTTACGAGGCAATGGTGGTGTCCATAGCAACGGTGCTCAAAAGCATCGAACTCGATCCTGGTATGAACCTACCTGTCAGGTTTCATCAAAATCGGTTGACTCATCTGGCCTCCAGAGCTGTCCATTACATACAAACAAACAAACAAACAAACAAACAAAAAAAAATGACGGTAAATAGACACCCGATTTTTGAAGGACTACCATTTGAAAAATAAAACCTAAATCAAAAATCGGCTCGAGTAACATTTTCTAAATATGTTGAAGTGTTTAATTCCAAAGTCTCGTTTCTCCACATTCAAAACTGTAGGACAAGTATTGAAAATACCGTACGCGGTTTTTTGGCCGCTGCATAGCAACGGGTGGTTGCTTAGCAACGAAACTCAAACGCACACACTCCCAGCCCATATGGCACCTGTTCGCCAAGTTTCATCGAAATCGGTTTGCTGGTTTGTGCTGTGGAGCCTTGCGTTGCAGGCAGACACACACACACACACACACACACACACACACACACACACACACACACACACACACACACACACACACACACACACACACACACACACACACACTAAGGGTACTCTAGCGACCACCAAACAATTGTGAACAAGTCCTTGGAGAATGATAGAGTGCACCCCATTGTAGTTGAACTGATCATAGCATGCTTCAAGTGGTTTGACGAGAGGGATGCGAAGTCTCGAAGGCACCTGCACAGTATAACCCACTACAACTTGAACGATCACTTGAAACTGCTCACTCTGTAACATGGCGAGGAATCGAGGCTAAACTGTTCTCCAAATGAAATCGCAAAACTTTTTTTTTTTTTTGCAAGCACTTTATATTCCAACCCCAGTGGTAGCTTTGTCCTAATACTTCATGTTGGCATAGTGAAGTTTTACCTTTCAAAGTGGATCCAACGTTGTGACTCCATCGCGCTTCATGGGGATGAGCCCATAATGTCAAAGGCCAAATGGACAATAATCAGCATTTGTCATAATGACTAGTTAATATTACAAATTGTGCACGTACGCGATTCAAATAAAATTTAAAACAAGTTTGATTATTTTCTTCCATAGACTATTCACACTTGAACAATAATTTATTAATTACATTCAACTGTGTATACATTGAGGATTATCATCGGATTAACGAACACCGATTAATTTCTTAGACTGACAGGAGCTTAACTTCAAAAAGAAAATTGCACAAGTTGTAGCAACTCCTATTTCTAACAATTTTTTATAGTTGTATTAAAAATAATAATAATACAAATTCATAACAATAATTTCAATCTTTGTTGAAACAAAAGAAAAAAAAATGTAAGCAAGAATAACGCGTTTAATATTTAAGCATGAGCCATCTCATTGAAGAAACGTTTTTGTAAGTAAAGATTGGTTAACTATAATCATATAAAAGGTACTGTGCGCATCACGTATGAAATGTATCAAATCTTCAGCAATATGGTCGGGCACCCATTGAAAACAAAATTTGCACAGTATATTTGAAGTCTACCTATGATGACATTTGTTAATATAGTGTAAATTTCGAAATTAAAGATCTGCCAGTGTCTTCTGTAGAGAGTATGTGAGTTATTGGAGACAACCTGAACAATTTACAAATTCCTCACACCTTCAGTCAAACATCAGGCCTCACAAGCACGTTTGTGAAATACATGAGCCATAAGCAGGCCGATCCCACAAGAATGTGGGAATGCTTGGGGAAAGAAAGTATTGTTTGTATAACTTTGTAGATTAGATGTATTGATTTATTTTTGTAGATTTGTAGATTAGATGTATTGTAGAAAGTATAACTTTGTAGATTAGATGTATTTATTTATTTAAATCAGATTCAAGGCTCATTCAAAAGCTTGTACTTTTTAATCATATGTACGACATTGGACATTAATAGCCAATGGAAAACTAAACATGGTACGTAGGATTTGAACGTGAGATTGCAGTGGCAGAAGGCAAGTGCTCAGATGAGAACACTCAACAGGTGTTTCCTAATGTACGAGAAAGATTTGTTTCAAAAATATTTTCCTCATTGAAAAGCTTGTACTTTTTAATAATACGAGTGCGGGCCCGTAGGTGCGTGCCCATAGGTGCGTAAACGACGACTGGATTGGGGCATTTTTTCACCCCCCCCTCTCCCCCGCCCCTCCTCTCTCATGCCAGTACCCTCTCTCGTGGGTGAGGCATGCCAGTATGTGCAGCTTCGTTCCTTTGCTCCCCTAAACAACGACTGGATTGGGGCATTTTTTCAATTAGATCGGACCAACCGTATCATAAATGGCCATAACTTGGGAAACAGGAAACATACTCAGGTCCCCAGCGTCAATTATGATGTCATATCAAGCGAAGAAGAATTGTGACGCCCCCTCTCTCTCACCCCCTCCCTCCCTCCCCTCTCTCGCCCCTCTCTCATTCTCTCTGTAAATGTATTCACAAAAAAAAACAATAAATAAATAAATAAATAAACATTAATTGTGACGTCATTCGTGACGTCATAGCAATGTGTCCTGTCATTGGTTTGGTAAATAAATGGCCATAACTTGGGCACCGCTTGTCCGATTAATATCAAACCTTGAAAAGGCACATACTCAGGTCCCAGCGTCGATTGTGACGTCATACCAAACGAAGAAGAAGAAGAATTGTGACGTCAATCGTGGAAAAATAAATAAACATTAATTGTGACATCATTCGTGATGTCATAGCACCATGTCTTGACGTCATAGCAGCCCTCTCTCTCCCCTCTCTCTCCCCTCTCTCTCCCCTCTCTCTCCCCTCTCTCTCCCTCTCTCTCACTCCCTCTCACCCCTCCCTCTCCCCCACTCTCATCCCCCCTCTCTCGCCTCCTCCTCTCTCCCCTCTCTTGCATTGTGATGCCTCCTCTCTCTCACCCCCCTCTCTCCCTCCCCTCTCTCGCCCCCTCTCCTGCCCCCCTCTCTTCCTGTAAATGTAAATCTCTCTGTTAAAAAAAACATTAATTGTGACGTCATTAGTGATGTCATAGCACCGTGTCTTGTCATTGGTTGACAGATAAATGGCCGTAACTTGGGAACAGCTCGTCCGATTAATATCAAACCTTGAAAAGGCACATCCGGGGGTCCCCAGCAATATTCCTGGCAAGTTTCAATCAGATCGGACCGTCAATTATGCAAAAAAATAATAATAAAATAAAATAAACATTTATTGTGACGTAATTCGTGACGTCATAACACCGTGTCTTGTCATTGGTCGACAGATAAATGGCCGTAACTTGGGAACTGCTCGTCCGATTAATATCAAACCTTGAAAAGGCACATCTGCGGGTCCCAGAAATATTCCTGGCAAGTTTCAATCAGATCGGACCGGCGGTCGTCGAGAAACGGCGGTCGCAGACAGAGAGACAGACAGACAGACAGACAGACACACACAGAGATTGCCGTAATTATAGATAGATGTACGACAAGGACATTAATAGCCAATGGAAAACTAAACATGGTAAGTAGGATTTGAATCTGAGATTGCAGTGGCAGGAGGCAAGTGCTCAGATGAGAACACTCAACAGGTGTTTCATAATGTACGAGAAAGATTCGTTTCAAAAATATTTTTAGAGTTAAGACGAGCTATATCTATCTTTATAGTCTCTATTAAACTTGCATACTTGTCATAAAATAACACAACACTAGAACGGCACGAGGTAGAATGCATCCCTCCACCAAGATATACAGTTCACGTTTTGAATCCCATGGATAGGCCAGATCTGCATCAGGACCTGAATCCAAATCTAATCGGCTTTTCTTGTCACCTACTCAACTCATCCACCACGTGTTGCTACAATCCTGCCACAACTTTTTAAAATATCATGCTACAACAGCACATCGTTTTCGATTGCATCTCCCAATGGTGAAGAATAACTTAACAAAATTTTTTTAGTTCTTCTATCTGGATCCGGATCTTCACCAAAATCTAATCAAATCGTCCTTAAAGGATACCCTAAATCAACAAGAAAAGCTAAATTAACCACAGGACATCCTGACGGATAAACTATTGAACATCTTTTCAAAGAAGACAAAGGCCTGTTGTGTCGGCCCTTCCCCATTCCATACATTATGATTTCCTCCAACATTAACAAACCATTGTTGAGTTTTTGATTGTAATATACATCTACTCAGTCTCCTTGAATAAGCGTTTGAAAAGAAAGTGGAGGCAGTGGTGGGTGGGGAGAGAAGAATTATGTTTTGGAGGAATTTCCTCAATTAAATGAGTTAAACACAAGCTGTTTAACACACAAGTTAAAGTTTAACACACAAGTTAATGAGTTAAACACACAAGTTAAACAAGTTTATAAGACAAAGCATATAAACGCAGAGCCTCACCAAATGGCTTATAGATTAAAGTAGATCCGAGATTCAGTGCACACTCACTCACTAACTGACACACAGTACCATTACAGTAGTTTTTCATGGTCCTTCGGCAAAGTGCAGAGGTTAAATCACCTGTTACATTCCCACATCAATATATAGATACCATGAAAAAGTCAGTAATCATTCGAACATCGTGAAAATTAACTTGTCCAATTAATGCACACATGCGAACGAGCAGGATACTTGTCTCACACAGAAGTAAAGCATCCTCCATAGAGAGTGGAGGTAAGAAAAGTATGGCCCTTGACAACATGCAGATGGATGCACAGACAGGTAGGGAAAAGAGGCTACACAAACTAGAAAACATAGGATCATTTCTAACTTATAAATAATGCACATTGAAGGTAAAAATTCAGCTTGTGGTTAAATTGTAAAAACAAAACAACTCAGTCAAGCCATGCCTTAGGGCCCTGTCACACCTTGACGTTTTAGCCAGCGTATGGCAAGGTATCAAGGGTAAGTTTTGTATACGTTAAGAGCATGCTGAAGCATGCTGGCATACATCGTAGTATGCCGACAAATTTTCAGCATATTGAAAATTTTTCGACGTACTCGGCGTATGACACACGTTCCGCATACGCTGGCCATAAGTTGTAGGCACGTTACACGATCGTTGACACACTGCTTGTAAGTTACTCATAAGTCAAAACACGTCGAGGTAATGCTTAGCGTCAGTGTTCCAGAATCTCTGTTTTTGTTTTTTGTTTTTTTCTTCGGTATGACGGTGATGTTGACACTTCGATTTCCAGTGCAGTTACGATTTAAATCGTTGAGCGGCAGCCTATTAATTAAATTATATCATAACCGCACTACAGATTGAAGTGTCAACATCACCGTCATACCAAAGAAAAGAAAAAAAAAAAAAAAAACAGGGAGTCTGGAACACTGATGCTAACCATTACCTCGACGTGTGTCAACGATCGCGTAACGTGCCTACAACACATTACTCATAGGTTAGAAATAAGTTTTGGGGATGCTAACCATTACCTCGACATGTTTCGACTTATGATTAACTTAACAGTAACTTGTGTCGACGTGTGTTAATGATCGTGTAATGTGCCTACAACTTATGGCCAGTGTCGCAGAACGTGCGAGTCATACGCTGGTATACGTCGAAAAATTTCAAGCATGGAAAATTTGTCTAACAGCTCAGCGTACTACGACGTATACCAGCATACTACGACATATACTACGACAGAATAGCGTGCTCTTAACGTATACAAAACTTACCCATAACGTATTCGACGTGTGCCAGCGTTTTAGACAAATTTTCATACGTCGGCATACGCTGGCTAAATCGTCAAGGTGTGACAGGGCCTTCATGCCGGTTTAGCTTGTGTGTGCTAGTTGGGTCTGTTGGCCTTGTAGCACAGCAAAAGAAACACAGGTGGTGCAGACAAACACATACCTAAGGTCCAAAATCAATTTACAGTTAAATTACATGTAGAGCTATTATGGTTACATTGAACAAGTTTATCAAACTGTGCTTTATGATGTTTGGGCACAATTTTAAAATAGGCCACCTGGGAGCACTATTTCAAAGTTGGTCTGCATGTGGAAACATACATACATATATATATATACACACACACACACACACACACACACACACACACACACACACACACACACACACACACACACACACACACACACACACACACACACACACACACACACACACACACACACACACACGCACACACGCCATCGTTTGTTTTCTCCTTGGAACACTGCAATTCGGCGATCGCAGTAACGTGGTTTCAAGGCACCATGTTGCTCCCCATTTGAACAGCTCCGACTGTGTTCAAGGAATACAAGGAAGGCCGTCTCACCTATTGCTTGGACATAGGAATGAAACTCATCATCACTGGAGAGTGCTACTTTAGAGAGGTCAAAGGGCAGCTGAAAGGGAAGACTTGGCACAGGTTTTACGCCGGATGCCCTTTCTGACGCAACCCTGATCGCCTCTTATGACACAGGGATATGGTACACCTATTTTAACCGGGGCATACACCGGGCCCAGTACACTGGTACTCATTTCGCCGACCTCGGAAGGATGACAGGCTGAGTTAACCTCCTGGTGTGTATTAATTCAAGCGGCCAACGGGGCTTGAACTCAGGACCTTTTGGATCCCAAGCCGCTACCCTAACCATATCTCTCATTTGATGTGCTGAATTACAGCTCCAGTACTCTGAATTTAGCCGAAAGCCAGCCTGCGTGTACTAAATCCAATAAGGAAAAGTACTGGAAATATTATCTTTGGATGGATGTCTCCATTCATGGTATCACCAAGCTCCAAACTTGTAAACTAATTTTCAAAAGAATATGCTGCCTAAATTGCATAGATCTGCGGCGATAAACATATTAGTATGAGTATGGGCATCGGCTCCCATCTCTCGAGTACTATTCACCCAATGGGTCACGGGCAGTGTGACCACTCCTTGGCTTTTTTCACAAGATCTTGGCTATTCGTTGTTCACCTTGGCATCTTGGTTTTCTATCGGTTTTCTTGGTGTATAGGTTTTCTATTATAATCGCTTTTTCGAAACCTTCTGAAGTCTTGGCTTTTTTCATTGGCTCACCTTGGCATTTATGAAAATGAGTGGTCACACTGGTCACGGCTCGCTAGAGAGCAACATGACACCTATTGCACAGTTAGCCAGACACTTTATATACGGCAATGCCCTTCCCAATCGCGTTTGGAATGGATGAGGCTAATTTTTCATTTTTAGCAGTGTTGTCGTAGACTACCACAATTTGTCGCAGAATACAAAACAAAGATATCACTCGCTCACTCACTCGGGTTTGGCGGTAGAGTAGTAGCAGCAGCCAAAACCCGAATCCTATCCAGGTTCCTCCCGATGACTCCATTTTTGCTGATTTCTATTCCTTCTGGAGGTTCCAATGCTGTATTTGGTTTTTTTGTTACCTCCGCTGCTTAAGATTGAACGAGGTTATGTTTCACCCTTATCTGTCTGTGTCTGAGCAGGATATCTCAAAAAGTTATGGACGGATTCAAACAAAACTTGGTGGACAAGTTGGGGAGGTGACAAGAACAAATTGATTAGATTTTGGTTAAGGTCCAGATAGAGATCCAGCCTATCAGTGGGATACAAAACTTTGGGCTGGCTCCCCTGCCTCACACCTTGCTCAACTAGATACTGCGGAATCCAAAGGTTTCAAGATCATTGAAATCTCCCATGATGAAGCTGAATTTATGGGTGTATCACTACACCATTGCAGACAGGTCGGTGGTCTCTGTCTTATACCACCTCCTTTCTGATCTTGCATCCTCTGTCTCTCCCCTCCCCCCCCCCCACCGCCAGGTTTCTGAAAGACATTTACAGTCACCCAAACCCCCTTCTCGCTAAAACTACCTAAATCCAGGATCACTGCTCACCTCCACTCATTTGTACCTCTTTCTCCCCACCCTGTGGAACCAACCTCCACATTCTCTTCAATCTCATTCTTCCATCGAGGTCTTCAAGATAGCTGTTCAACACCATCTTAAATTATCCCCAATCCAAAACCAACCCCCTCCCAATCTCTGCTGTTCCTTTTGTCCAGTCCCATAACCATGGCAGGTTTGGCGATTTATTTAATGAGCGTCTGCAATTGGAAAGACAATGCTGTGCGTCATTATCAAATAACAGTAAACAACTCTTTGGGAAAGGACATCTTCATGATGTGAAAATACACCATGCTTGTGCCAGCAATAATTTATGTGTGACTTGGGAGAAAGAAGTACCAGGCAGATTTCCCTGAGGGAGACATCGTGTCTGGTTTGGATGCTCCTCATCACCGATGGGCAGGTCATATCTGGGGCTTGTTAATGCATGGGGTGAGTTTAAAATCAATTTATACTATTAATCATTTTGATAAGTGGGGTGGGGGGAGAGGGAGTGTGTGGAAGGTGAAGAGGAGGGAAAGGCAAAAGGGAGGCTTCAAGGAAGGAGATAAAGTGGAGAAATGTGTATGGTGCAAGGCCAAGTGCTGCAATGCATGTTTGCACCATATCACTTGACTTATGAATCGAGCAGCATTAAAAAGAACATTTTTTCTCTCGTAAACATGAAACTATTGTGTGAATAATATTGGCATCGACCATAGCCATACAAGATGTACCAAAAGTACAACTAATTCCATCCTTCACTACAATGGACAAGATACTTTTGAAAAAACTCAATCACACAAAGTGGACTCTCCCAAAACTATGGCTCTCGGGATTATATTGTTACGGTTGTGGAAAGTCGCAAACCACCATTCAGGTCCATAGGTGAGACATCTCTGTAAGTACATGTGTAGTTAGCCCTAAACCAGTTGTTTAGAGGGAATAAATGTGATTCATTCGGGCTGTGACGCTTTGAGATAGCCGTTTTTTCTGTTCTATCTTTATTTTGAACCAACCATGCTCCAACCGTCAGACAACAACAACAACGCCAACAGCCACGACCTTTACCTTCACAACTCGCTTCCGCAAACATCGCATCACCACCATTCCAAACGGCACCATGGCCATCGGCCACCGCCGGAAACCCTCCACCACCTTCACCTCTCTCCTTCTACGGCCATTCCCGCACCACCTGTGAGCACCGAGCGTCAGGCTGTCCTGGGCTCGTACAAGATACGCACCGAGCCGCGAGTGCAAATAGCGGCCTTTCCGAGGAGAATTCGGATCAGGAATGCAACACGCCCACTTCTGATCCGTCCAATCAGCAAGCGCGGGGCGGTTTGGCCCCGCCTCCAGGCGCGTCTGTGTGGAATCGAGATATGCAAATTCTAGGATCAGGGAAGATTCACGACCCTTTTCCTCCATCCAATGGGCGAGCGTGACTCCGCCCCCGAGCTCAACCTGATCCGGAAATTTGCATATGGGTTCTCCTGCCGGCCTATAAAACGCCGAGCAGAAAAGCAGAGTTTCGTGGCAGAAAAGCGAAGAGTTTTGGGGCAGAGAGAAAAAAAGAGTTGTTGCGCAGAGGAGCTGTTGCGCAGAGGAGCTGTTGCGCAGAGGAGCTGTTGCGCAGAGGAGTTGTTGCGCAGAAGAGTCAGTTTTGGTGGCAGAGAGTGGAGTTGGGAGACGGAGGCAGTTAAGTCGGGTTGGAGAGCGGAGCGGAGTGGAGTCGGGAGGCGAAGGCGTCAAGGTGGTTTTCTGCAGTCGGCTGTGGAGAATTGGGGGAAGAGTCCAAGGAGCTCGGGTCCGAGGCGAGGAAGACGGCGGTTGGCGACGAGGTCGCGGTGGAATCGCTCGTCACGGGACCCAAGCAAGCCAGCTATACTCCTTCCCCAGAGCATCAACAATTCCCCCTTTCCCCCGCGCTAAGAGAGTGGAAAAAGGGGGCCCCATTCCCACCCCACTCCAAGCGGTGCCAACGAAACCCACGAAGGAGCACGAAGTCGGGGCACCGCCGCGCAGCCACATTTGCGGCTCATCACGAGGACGTGGGTAGGACCCCCCCGGTCCCGCCGACCTGACCGCTCCTTCAGGTCCCGCGCACACATTGGCCTACGGGCCCGTCTGCCCCCTTGCCTATGAGGGTGGCTCGTTTCCTTTGCTTTTGAGTAAATGTGTGTCGGCGCCAGCCTGGTGAAGGAAAACTGTTTAAGTGTTGCTGTGTGTCGGTCTTAGTCGGTAGTATCTCTGCGTCATTGTTTCTTTTGTAGCATTTGATATATGTGCATTCTGTTTGGCTGCATATGTGTGCTCTCCGTGTGCCGCGGAATAAATGTGCATTATGTTGAACTGTTTTCCCGTTTCGCTTCGTCTTTTCTTTAATTGAATCTCCATCTTGCTTCACGTAACGGGTTCGTCGTGGGCTTAATATGCCCGATAATTAATCGGAACCGTCGAGGCCGACGATAACACCGCTCGGTTATCCCGATAGCACAGAACAGATCGCTTAAGCGGCCTGTGTCCGGAGTCGGCCTGCGGTGAGGTGCGAGCGCCCGGTCTACCATCCGCGTGGGTACTTAGGTAGGTCGAGTTTGGCGAACAACCCTATCCCACGTGGGTGGCCGATTGGCACGATCATGGTGAGGCCGAAAAGCCCACCCATGACTAGCTCCCGGCGTTAGTCTGAGACGGTCACGACACAATTGTCCGTCCGGTGGGCGACGTGCCGCGATTCGAGTCACGTGGCCGTTCGCACGCCGGCGGGCGCGAATTCGCAACACTGGTGTCAGGAGTGGGATACAAACCCATCCCCCTCCTCGCAACACTGGTGTCAGGTCGTGGGACACAAACCCATCCCCCTCCTCGTGACACTGGTGTCAGAGAGCAGGAAAACAAACTCTCCTGTCTCCAGCTAAATTCACGGGAATCGGTCCAGAGGTGAGAGGAGCGACCCCCGATTCCCTCCAAATTACGAGCGATTTAAATTAACCCCTTACGAGAAATAAGATGGTGTCTCAAGGCGAGCGGGAGCCGGGGGTATTAGAGATGGATGTAGAATTGTTAGAATCCATGGTCCAGGATAGAAGCCCCAAGCAGGAAATGTTGGTTGTGCAGGAACACGAACTCCCCCAACTGAACCCAGAGCCCGAAATGGGCGCGGCAGCGGCCGCGGCGTATGACACCTCCCCTCCACCTCTCCGCCAAAACCCCCCGATCCTTGTCGAACCGAGTGCACTCGACAGGATTCTGCAGGCAATCACAGCGAATACGCAACAAATAAACGAAATGAAAACGAAAATGGATACGAATACGCAACAAATGAAAAACGAAATGAAGGTGAATTTGAAGGAAGAAATGAAAGAACTGCGGGGTGAGACGCAGAACATGGGCCGAAGCCTGCAGGCGGGCATGAAGGCAATAATAGGGGAGTGCGTAATGGCGACGCCACGTGTGGGAGCGAACGAGCTGGAGGGGAGTGCAACGGCTGTCAGGCCCGCGGTGGAGGCAGGCAAGGACAAAATAATTCGGGGGACGTGTTGGGCGAGAAGCGTGACAGTGACCGAGAGGGAAAAACTAATTGGGGTGACGGAGACGTGCACGAGGGAGATAAGAGACGAGGTTAAAGGAATTGGGAGGGAGAGAATAGAACAATTAAGACGGAAAGCAAGGATGAGGTACGCGGAGATCGTGAAAGAGCAAGGAGTGAAACAGAGGGAAGGACGGGAGCGACTTAAGGAGAAAGCAAGGTTGACCTACGTAAAGATAAGGGAAAGACGCCAGAAAGAAGCAGAGACTAATAGACACGAGGAAACAACAGAAACCAATAAATGTACAGAGACACGGGAGATGGGAACGAAAGAGGGAAGATTACACGATGAAGGCGGGGTTAGAGACGCGCACACACACACACGGAGTTAGTGGAGGACGATGAGGGTGAGCTCATGGAACGTGTACGACCCGGTGCGAGCAGTTGGATAGCCTCCTCCAGGAACGAGGGGAGGGAGTATGCCCCCTTGAGGCGAATCACGACCAGGTGGGTTCGGTCGTGCTGTGTGAGGTCGAGGGGACGGGTGCTGCGAACAGGTGCACGGAGAGCTTGGGGGTATAGAGGCCACGGAAACCTTTGGAGTGGCACAAATCCCCAGTGTGGTTGTCCCTGTGTGTGTGGTGCCAGGTGTGAGTGAGCCCCCGTGTGTTAGTGGTGTGGTGGCAAGTGTGCCGAAGGGCGTGCTTCCCAGCACGCCGTGTGTGGATGAGGCATCGCGGGTGAGTGCCCCCGCGTGTGTGAGTGGTATGGAGTGTGCAAGGGAAACGGCATGAGTGAGTGAGCGGCCGAGTGTGAGGGAGACAATGTGTGTAAGGTCGCTGTGTGTGAGGGAGATGTTGGTCGGCATGCGGGAGCACGCAGCCGCGTCTCCCGGGGTCAATGTAATGGAGTGGTGTGTGAGCGTCGTGACACGCAGGTGTGCGTGGGTCGAATGGCGACGGAGACGGCGACAGAGGGACAAAAGCCGAGTGGCGGCTGTAGTTGGATTGGGAACCGCGCCGGGTTCACCCAGCAGCGAGCGTGAGGTCCGTGCTGTGCAACGCACGAGGCCACCACGTGCTCGCTTGCGGGAGTGAAGCCCGGTCCGGAAACGCCAGTGGTGGATTTGCCGATCCCACGGACGGACAAAGTCTAGGCAGGTAAACGGATTTGGACCGGACGGGTTCTCCACGTGGGCGTGTGTGTTAAGCTCCAACGGGCAGAGCACATGTGTTCGCGTGGGGAACCCCTCGAGACGTGGGGCTTGTGTTTTTTTTTAATGTGCCGGGTGATGTCATGGCTGCGTGTATGGTTGGAATCCGGCAGGAGGGTGGAATCCCTGCCGGATGGTACCGTCCAAGAGGGACGAGGGACGCAAACAGCTGCCATGACGTCCCGCCAAAGGTGCGCGGCTGTGAATTGCTGCGCTGGTGCGCAGGTTGCGAGTTGCCGCGCTGCTGCTGCGCGATGAAAAAAAAAAAAAAAAAAAAAAAAAAAAGGAAAAGCAAGCCTCGCTTTCGGGTGAACAGGATTCCTGGGCAATGGGTGGATGATCCCCTTGGCCATGGCACAGGATGACACTAGCTAGGGGGAAGGGTTAGCTTAGCTAGACCGGTCTCATGGGGCAGGGGTAAGTCCTCATGGGGCCTGTGGAATGGATTAGGTAGAGGGATTTAGTGAGCTTTAGGTTGGGAAAATGGAGTATGGGATTATTTTGGAGACAGTGACAGACTTTGGATGTGTAGTGGGGACGTAGATTAGCTACGTAGTGTTAAATGGAACGTGCTACTAGTATAAGGGACGACGTGGGAGCACGAGGTCGTTAGGGGAGGTAGTTAGAAGGATGGCAGAGTTCAGCGGTGTGTGTGCGTTGAAGAGTTGTGAGGTGAGTACATGTGCTGGGTGAGTGAGTGAGGCCAGCGGGTCTGTGTGAATGGAGCGAATGTGGAACGCATGGTGCGACGAGTGATTGGGGGGAGGAGTGACTCCCGCCCAAGGGACCCCGGGTCAGTGTAAAGTGAGTTAGCTGGGTTAGTTAAATTGACAAAATGGAGGTCGTTTTGCTGTTGGTGGGAGTGTAGGCCCGAAACCCATTTCGAGGGGTGCAGGAGCCCTGTTGACGGGCTGGGAGCGTGGCTGCGAAAGGTGAGTATCACCGAGTGGGTACCCCGGGCACCAGGCTAGTCGGCCGTAGTAGCCCAAGGGCCCATGGGGGGCCGTGATTGCATCGTGGGCACGGGTGCGCCCACATGGTGCGGGGCCCGGGGCACCATTAGCCGCGTGGGCAATGTTGTGGGCATGGGTGACCCTCGGAAAGGGGCCCAGGAAGCCAGCCTGCCACCTGTGCGTTTCAGGGGAGTTGCCATGGGGGGCACTCCCCGGTGTTTAGGGAGCTGGTCGGCTCGGAGGCAGTGTAGTGCCCGGGGGTGCCATAGCTGGAGTTTCGGCAGAGGGTCGTGCCTGCCAAGGGAGCCACGTGTCCCAGCCATGAAACCGTGTGAGGGCACGGAAAGAAAATTGGGGGGGCGAGGCCTGAAATTGTGAGGACACTAACACAGGCGACGGGAATCTGGGTTGTTAGAACCAATAGTTTAAGCGAGAGGTGCTTGTTGAAAGCCCCGGGGTAGTTTAAGAGATAATGGTTAGGGTAGATTAGGAGATGTACCCCTCCGCACCATCCATCCCTTCACTCTCGTTGTGGGCCGCTGGACCCACTTTGTGTTATAGATCGCTGAAGTCTGGGGAGGCCATCCTGAGGCTTCGTTGGGCCTCGACACAAGACGCTAGCCCTCACTTATTCCCCTCCGGGAAGGGAACGTAGGGGTTGGGAGTAGGCTAGTAGACGATAGGTTAGCCGAACAGAGACAGTAAAGGGGGTTAGGGGACGATTTATAGTATGGAAATAATTTTTTTTTTAAATTAATTGGGGATAAATTGGTTTTTGACAAATTAAGGGAGTGGGTAGGGACAGTGACAGGCAAAGGCGATAGGATGGGAAGGAGACCGTAGGGGAGGTCCGAGCCCGCCTTCCGAGTGGCCAGCACCACCGCACTCCCTCCACCAACCTCCATTGAAAGGCAAAGGCCGGCCCACTTCGTCGGCTGGCTTTTTGCTGCAAGGCCTGTGCCGGTCATCTCCATTGCCGGCTGTTTTTGCTGCAAGGACAAGTGCCGGCCGGATCGTCTGCAGCTGCTATGCTTCAAGGCCTGTGCCGGCCAGTTCGTCTGCCGGCTGTGTTCGCCTGCAGCGGCCCTGTTCTGCCGGCTTTGTATGCCTGTCCACCTTTGGCATACCATGCCCACTGCCCCTGTTCACCAGGCCTGTTCAATTTTGCTTTGCCCCCCTTGTTTATTGCCATGTGCGCCAGGATCGTCTGCAAGCCACAAGGACTGTCCTGTTGGCAGCTACAACACGGGCCTGCAGTGGCAGCCCATGCACCGTTTTTCTTTTGACTTTTTCTGCCTGCAGAGTCCATTGATTCTGGGCCATGGTTTAGTGTAAAATTTATAAGGTGTTAAGATGTACTGTAAATATGAGTGCGCCCCCGGAATGTCTGTCTGGCGCCGGCAATTTTATTCAAGTCGTCCGTATGAGTGGGTTTGTTTAGTTAGTTACTCAGCCCTCAGTTTATTTATTTTGGGGACACGAATACCATGAATGTCGCACCGAGGGATCCGTAGGTAAAACGTACTAGGGGAGAACTACACATGATGGCACACGAGAATTTGACGACTCGGGACGAGTCTGTAAAAAGGGGAGGGGGTAGTGTTACGGTTGTGGAAATTCGCAAACCACCATTCAGGTCCCGTAGGTGAGATATCTCTGTAAGTACATGTGTGGTTAGCCCCAAACCAGTTGTTTAGAGGGAATAAATGTGATTCATTCGGGCTGCGACGCTTTGAGATAGCCGTTTTTCTGTTCTATCTTTATTTTGAACCAACCACGCTCCAACCGTCAGACAACAACAACAACAACAACAACAACAACAACAACAACAACGCCAACAGCCACGACCTTTACCTTAACTACTTGCTCCCGCAAACATCGCATCACCGCCATTCCAAACGGCACCATGGCCATCGGCCACCACCAGAAACCCTCCACCACCTTCACCTCTCTCCTTCTACGGCCATTCCCGCATCACCTGTGAGCACCGAGCGTCGGGCTGTCCTGGGCTCGTACAAGATACGCACCGAGCCGCGAGTGCAAATAGCAGCCTTTCTGAGGAGAATTCGGATCAGGAATGCTACACGCCCACTTCTGATCCGTCCAATCAGCAAGCGCGGGGCGGCTTGGCCCCGCCTCCAGGCGCGTCTGTGTGGAATAGAGATATGCAAATTCTAGGATCAGGGGAGATTCACGCCCCTTTTCCTCCATCCAATGGGCGAGCGTGGCTCCGCCCCCGAGCTCATCCTGATCCGGAAATTTGCATATGGGTTCTCCTGCCGGCCTATACAATGCCGAGCAGAAAAGCAGAGTTTCGTGGCAGAAAAGCGAAGAGAGTTTTGGGGCAGAGAGAAAAAAAAAAGAGTTGTTGCGCAGAGGAGTTGTTGCGCAGAGAGTCAGTTTTGGTGGCAGAGAGTGGAGTCGGGAGACGGAGGCAGTCAAGTCAGGTTGGAGAGCGGAGCGGAGTGGAGTCGGGAGGCGAAGGCGTCAAGGTGGTTTTCTGCAGTCTGCTGAGGAGAATTGGGGGAAGAGTCCAAGGAGCTCGGGTCCGAGGCGAGGAAGACGGTGGTCGGCGACGAGGTCGCGGTGGAATCGCTCGTCACGGGACCCAAGCAAGCCTGCTATACTCCTTCCCCAGAGCATCAACAATTCCCCCTTTCCCCCGCGCTGAGAGAGTGCAAAAAGGGGGCCCCGTTCCCACCCCACTCCAAGCGGTGCCAACGAAACCCGCGAAGGAGCACGAAGTTCGGGCACCGCTGCACAGCCACATTTGCGGCTCATCACGAGGACGTGGGTAGGACCACCCCCCCGGTCTCGCGGACCTGACCGCTCCTTCAGGTCCCGCGCACACATTGGCCTACGGGCCCGTCCGCCCCCTTGCCTATGAGGGTGGCTTGTTTCCTTTGCTTTTGAGTAAATGTGTGTCGGCGCCAGTCTGGTGAAGTAAAACTGTTTAAGTGTTGCTGTGTGTCGGTCTTAGTTGGTAGTGTCTCTGCGTCATTGTTTCTTTTGTAGCATTTGATGTGCATTCTGTTTGGCTGTATATGTGTGCTCTCCGTGTGCCGAGGAATAAATGTGCATTATGTTGAACTGTTTTCCCGTTCCGCTTCGTCTTTTCTTTAATTGAATCTCCATCTTGCTTCACGTAACGGGTTCGTTGTGGGCTTAATACGCCCGATAATTAATCGGAAGCGTCGAGGCCGACGATAACACCGCTCGGTTATCCCGATAGCACGGAACGGATTGCTTAAGCGGCCCGTGTCCGGAGTCGACCTGTGGCGAGGTGCGATCGCCCGGTCTACCATCCGCGTGGGTACTTAGGTAGGTCGAGTTTGGCGAACAACCCTATCCCATGCGGGTGGCCGATTGGCACAATCGTGGTGAGGCCGAAAAGCCCACCCGTGACTAGCTCCTGGCGTTAGTCCGAGCGGGTCACGACAGAATTGTCCGTCCGGTGGGCGACGTGCCGCGATTCGAGTCACGTGGCCGTTCGCACGCCGGCGGGCGCGAATTCGCAACAATATATTCATCATCGTTGTTGTTGAAGCTTGCACATACATCCTACGTAAGAAACAGCATTCCATTCAGACATAACGAGGCAGTGCTCAGGTTCTCTGGATGTGAAACAACTTGTTTTCTGCCAGTAATTACCTTTATATTTCTCATACTGGTGAGATTAGCAACTCCTGCTATTGGGTTTCAATTGAATCTCAGTTTCCAAAGAAGTTGAATATACAATGACTGATCATAGAAAAGAAAACAACAGGTGTAAACAGCATAAACTAGAAGGGCACTTGGTGGAGCGCATACCTCCGCCACACAATGCCTGACCCACGAGAACATATCGGGCCCAATAATTTTTGAAATATCATGCTATACTCGTACTATATCGTTTTTTGGTCCTATCTCTCAATGGTGAAGAATCACTTTAAAAACTAAATAATTCTCGTATCCGGATCCGGATTCGGATTTTCACCAAAATCGAATCAATTCACCTTGTTACACACTCAACGTCTCCACCAACTTTCGTTTGAATCCATCCACAACTTTTTGAGATATTGTGCTATATATATCATCTTTGGCCCTCTCTCTCAATGGTGAAGTATCATTTTAAAAATTCGAGTTGTCGGATCAAGATCCAGATCTTCACCAAATCTAATCAGTTTGCCCTCGTCATACACCGAACCTGTCCACAAAATTTAATCTGGATCCGGCAACAACTTTTTGAGATATCCTGCAAACAAACAAACAAACAGAGAGAGTTGAAAACAAACCTCTTCCACCTTTGGTGGCAGAGGTAATTAGCAAGAGCAAAAATTGCTTTGCAACACCTGTCCCCAACAGGTGATATTTTCCAAGTCCAAAAAGGGTGTAACTGAAAAATTTACAAAACGCCCTGAATCTCGAACTTGATCTGCAACTTATCATAATAAAGCCGTGTCCCAAGTTTTAATTGAATATCTTAAAGGGTATGGGGGGAAATAACAATAATAAAAAATAAAAACTGGAAAACCACAGGTGGGATGGACCAACAACAAACCTATGGTCTCCTCCAGTGAAACTGGTAGGGGACTAATAACAGTTGTTTTTTGTTGATACAATTTCTTGTTTAACAATTATATGCATGTCCATTAGTACCCTCTATTTTCTTTGTTGTACATTGCAGGAAGAGAAGGGGGATAGGTGAAAGTAAGACAATAATGAGGTCAATTGTTTCAAGGCTGACATCACGAAGCAGTGGTCACCAACATGTGGGGAGAGAAGGGAAAAGGTTGAGAGGATATATATTTAAACAAAGGGTATGTATGTAGTAGTCTATATGGGATGGGAGGGGTGGTGGATGAGAGTCTTAAACATTCCTTTGTTTAACAAACTTAATAAGTAAATGGCCGTGAAGTAAGAAATGACCTAAATAAAGAGAAATACGAGGAGAGTTAGAAAGGTTCTATGAATGAGAAACTCACATTAGTCGAAGACAAGTGAACACCTTTTAAATATACAGGTATATAAGTGTACAATTGTTAGTAAATACTTAAATATATTCCATATGCTAACCTCTACTATTGCAGGGAAAATGAGCTTTAAAATGCCTGTGTGTGTGTGTGTGTGTGTGTGTGTGTGTGTGTGTGTGTGTGTGTGTGTGTGTGTCTGTGTGTGTGTGTGTGTGTGTGTGCGCGTGTGTGTGTGTGTGTGTGTGTGTGTGTGTGTGTGTGTGTGTGTGTGTGTGTGTGTGTGTGCAAACACAAGCACAAACACACACAGCCTTGTTATACAGTACTTCTCTTTTGAGGTTTTATTTGGTCTGTTTTTTGAACTATTTAAGTGTCTCATTCATTGAACTTTTTGAATGCCACATGACGATAAACCCATAGCCTGGTGTTGGCGCAGTGGTTAGGGCAGCGGCTTGGGATCCAAAAGGTCCTGAGTTCAAGCCCCGTTGAGCCACTGAATTAATACACCAGGGGGTTGACTCAGCCTGTCATCCTTCCGAGGTCGGCGAAATGAGTACCAGTATACTGGGCCGGTGTATACCCCAGTTAAAATAGGTGCACCATATCCCTGTGTCGTAAGAGGCGACCAGGGTTGCGTCAGGAAGGGCATCCGGCGTAAAACATGTGCCAAATCACAATGCGAATCATACGGATGATCCGCTGTGGCGACCCCTAACGGGAACAGCCGAAAGAAGAAGAAAAAGAGATGACGATAAACCCATGCGGTTACTTTCACCAAAGACATCTCAAAACAACTAAAACAATTTCTTGAAATACATTCAACAAAGTAGAGTTACATGGAAGATCAGCAACAAACTAAACATGATAATGCAAGTCAATGTTCAAAAGCATTTTCTTTCCTTTCCCCACAAAAGACACTTTGAAATATCTCACACAGACCTAGGATCTAGAATCATAAACAATGCAAGTTTAATAACAGAGGAAGATGGGATAGCATTTATCCTCAGGGTAATATGGACCCTAAGCAATTAAGGGCAATAAAAAGACTGACCGAGTACGTCTTTGGACCTTTTCACGTTTCATTTTGGGTCTTATAAATCATGGCTACGATCATGTCACAGATATATCGGACATCCAAAATAAGACATTCATAGACATAGCCAATCCATTTGAGGGCAGGTTGGGATAAGGATCCTTTAGGGGGTCTATATTATGTTCACGGCAATATATGATTTTTGGAGATGATTGCATGACTAGCTCAGATTCAGACATACATGTACATGGTATATAATATTTCAAACTTCTACACTACTTTGATTTTGTGCAGCACTAGAGTATGCCGACCCGTCCCTTCGCTCACGGGTTTAATCAAAATACAGCATGTTGTGCTTCACAAACATATTGCATGTCTATCTGTGAATCTCAATGAGGATGGAAAAATGAAGCAAAATAAGCAAAAAATGGATCTTTTATAACACGTAACTGCTGTTGTTATTGCCACTGTAGTTGTTGTCGTTTGTGTGCTGCTCCTGTGTAGTTTTATATTGCTTCGAGAAATGTACTATACAGTATATAATTGTGTACTCCTTCCATGTCCTTCTAAAGGGTTCCTCCCGTCAAAGAACAATAAATGCTACCGTTGGAAGCGCGACAATGAGCTCCAATGCCGCTTCTTCTTTTTCAATCTAGAAAGAGGGCTTTCAAAAGAGGAATCTTTATGGTTAAACACACAAATTTTTGTTTGAAATAAATAGATTATTCGCTTTCCAACCAAGTAAAATCACTTATTAGACACCGATACCATATTTATTGTTCTACGACAGCAGTAACCCTTTAGCATGAAGCGTAACGCACACACGGACATCACACATGGACGGATGCTTGTCCTTTTAGCGATAGATGGATCTTTTATGCAGCTGTTTAAACGTGTTGTGTAGCCATTTGAACCCATATGTCAAATATTTCACTGCAGAAAACGGCCTGCTCTTTGGGAAAGATTGTGTTCTTAGGTCATACATGGTGTTCTAATATCTAGGCCAAGAATTCAGAAAGATATCCTGTCCAATAAGGGTCTGTTTCAGTCTCAAACTGATGTGAGCTATGGTCAGCAAATGTTGTGAGACTCAATTATGGGTCTCAAAAACAGAAACATTAATTTCTCAAAGAGCAAACAAAGCATTCCAATGCCAAGAAACTCACCCTTTCTTCCGGGTCTGTGGTTGTCACCTTGAAGACTCGATTCTGCGCAGAGCTCTTGACCCAGCGCTCAATCGGGACATTGTACTTCATGAAAGTTACGTACACAACATAGGCGCAGAATAAGATCAGGCTTTCCCACCACCTTATTTCATTGTCCAAAAAGAAGATGATGAGAAGAATGAGGTCAATTATATAAAAGCTGACATCACGAAACAGTGGCCACCAAGTAAGCTGCAGAATTTCTTTCGAAAATATGGAGCACATGCCGATGACAAAAAGGATGTTGAAGACAGCGGAGCCAACTATCGTGCCAATGCCCACGTTGCTGTGAGCAAAGAACACCCCGATGAAGGAGGTGAAGAGCTCTGGAGCTGAACCGCCGGCTGCCATCAACGTGGCACCGGCCACATCGTCCGAGATGTTGCATTTCGATGTGATGACCGTCAAAGCTGGCACAAAAAACTCGTCACAAACAATGGCCAAGGCGATGAAGATATAGATCATGCCGAAGACGTGTAGGACAATGGCGCCCTTTTCCCTATCCTCCAGGGAAAATATGTCCTTTGGATATTGACCAATGGATTGAGTGACGTTTCTTTCGAGCGTATCGGTGTCGTTCGCCATTACTTTTTGCGTCTGTTCCAAAAGCTTCCTTCCAGACCACAACAACCGTTTTTCATGATTTGACCTTGGGCTTGTGCGGTGCAGTCCCTCCACATTGAATATACCATTATCAAACCACGTCAAGGCATTGTAGGTCGCTGCAGCTATGCAAGTGCCAATCACAAGTAGAAGCAGCGTCAGCACTCGGAAGGCCTGGAATCTTTTCCTGTTGTGCGGCATTGCTTGCTGAGGAGATCCTTCAAGGTTGCAGCACAGCTCAGATAGCTTTTTGGAAAAGTGAAGAGCCGGAATCACTGCGGTCGCCGACGGCTGATCACACGTGGGACCACCTTGCCGGCGTTCCTCCTGCAGACGTCCAGGTCATCCCAAATTATTTTTCAGCATCCTCCTCAAGAGCTCCTTCAGGGGAGATATGTTCAAGCCTGGCAAAGAAAGGCAAGCCCCCCCCCCATCTCATTTCAAAGTTCTTCTATAAAACATTCAAAACAACGATATAAAAACACACATTGTAAACATTTTTTTCCTAACGCTGTGACGAGTCTTTTTTTTTCTTTTTTTAAGACAGATAAAGTTTACTTTCTACAAATCTCTGAAACTTGACGACAGGTTAAGTGTGCGCTTGTGTTTGATTTTACAGCTGCAATACACAAAGAGGATTGTGGTTTTACATGGTGGGTTTGCAGAGTGGTTGGGGAGTGGGTGGGGGGTGTGATGAAATGTCTGGGTTAAGAGTGGAGAGACTTTCGAGCGTGTACCATGAGACAAGGGGATGATGGGAAGATTACACAGCTCAGTTGTTGGAGATATTGTTGTGGGCCGGGGTGTGGGGGGGGGGGAGGGGGAGGGGATGGAAAGATGTCACAGAACTGACATTGTAAACTGATCAACGTGTGCAGTGCACCTGGGCTGTAACCGAGACACCTGATCGTTACAGGTAGATAAATATCTATTATTTATTATTTACAAAAAAACAATCAAACACTTTCGCTCGACGTGACATTATGATGACAGCATATGTCATTTAAACATTTTATCGCGCTTCCCGATACTAAAGAGCGCATTCAATCATTGATTTCCGAGCTGTCCGTCCCAACGTGGATCGTCTTCGGGAGAACCGCAAGGAAGCGCCGCAGGGTCGCGGATTCCAAGGGCAACGGACTATCGAGAGGTGGAAACGGTTCCCAACAGCACGTTGGACCGACAGACAGAATCGATTCAACACAAGTATTCCGTTAGCAGAGGATACACGATTAATTACGAATATATCTACATATATACATACACATATGCGATCAGCATGCATACCCGAACAGGGTGATGTTCACATCGAGTGATTATCGATCATCGACAAATCTAAGCGAGGATCGTGAGTCATCCGGGTATATTAAAGTACGTACGTACACCCGTACGGAATGACGGTTGGTCCAGATCTGCGGCAGTTTAGCAGCACGCGGTGCCTCGCTCACCTTGGCGAGCACGTAGCGGGCGCGGATGACACGGCACGGCACGGCACAGCACGGCACGGCACAGCACGGCACGCTGCCAGGCAGCGGCGCCCGGGGAGCTTCGTGTCGCGGCAAAGTGAATACACTCGTCCTTGGGATCGCTTCGAAGCCCTTGAAAGGACGTTCGAGCTTAAAAACGTGCCCCGAGATTAACAGCGCGTCGCACGGCAAAGGCTCCCGTCATCCGCACGACGTTCCGATGGAATCCTTGATCGCAAGCACGGCATTCCGTGCACCGAGCGTATCGTGTTCAGGTACCGTACGCACCTGAGCCAACGTTGGCCCCTCCCACACGAATCGCTCCTTCCTCTCTTCCGTTTCTCACTCCTCTTGTTGACGTCAATATATAGTCCCAGCTCAGCTCAAGTCGCGGTCAAAGTGGACGCTGCTGGGTCGGTTCAGCGAGATACGGACAGCGACCGACTTACTCTTCGACCTGCTGGTTCCTCGGTGTGTGCTTCTCGTGACGGTACGATGGAGGAGGCCCCGCCCTCTTACTGATTCAGCCTTCATTGTTGGATACGTTGACGGATTGGAAGGACAGAAGACCTGGACTGATGGCTTACCCTTGAACAACTTACTCCTTGTAATACATCATGGTGGTCTATAAGGGTAGTGTTGGCTTAACGGTCAAGGTGGCTGGCTTAAGATCTTAGGGTCTTGGGACATTATATATATATATATATATATATATATATATATATATATATATATATATATATATATATATATATATATATATATATATATAATATTGTTGTGGTTGACGAAATTCGCAAACCACCATTCAGGTCCCTTAGGTGAGATATCTCTGTAAGTATATGTGTAGTTAGGCCCAAACCCGTTGTTTAGAGGGAATAAATGTCATTCATGCGGGCTGCGACCCTTCTAGATAGCCGTTTTTCTTTTACTGTCTTTATTTTGGACCAGCCGCCATTACTACCACCACCAACCACGTCTCAACAGCCATCACACAACAACCACCAACCGCAACTCCGCTTCACAACCACAGCCACGACCTTTACCGTCACAACTCGCCCTCGCAACCATCGCATCACCGTCATTCCGGCGCCGCTTGTGGGCACCGATACTGGACTCGTGCAGGGCGCGCACCAAGCAGCGTGGGCAGAAACATCACAGCCTTTCCAAAGAAAACGGATCAAAAACGACTCACGCCCACTTCTGTTCCGTCCTATCGGCGAGCGTGGGGCGATTTGGCCCCGCCTCCAGGGGCGTTGGAGTGTGGTCGCTATATGCAAATTCATGGATCAAAAAGCATTCACGCCCACTTTTCCTCAGTCCAATGGGGAGCCAGTTAGAGGTGAAGGGTCGGAGGTAAAGGGTCGAAGGTGAAGGAGCAAGGCCACGGGGCATATAAGGGGCTGCGTTCGTCAGTCAAGGGAGTGAAGAGTTCGGAGTCGGTGGAGTTGGGAAGAAGAAGAAGAAGAAGAAGAAGAAGAAGAAGCAGTAGTAGTCAGTGAAGAGTTCGGAGCAGTTAAGAGTTCGGAGTCAGTGAAGAGTTGGGACGAGTCAAGAGAGGAGTCGGAGAAGGCGGTTGGACGGAGCTGTGGAGAGATGGCGGCGGCGAAGGCGGTCGAGGGGGTGCTCGTATCGGAGTCGGGGAGCTGCGGAGGGAGAGGCCGGCGGCGCGACCGAGGTCGTGATGGAGACGCTCGTCGCGGGACCCGAGGCAGGGAGATATCCTCCTTCCCCCGAGCATCAACAACCCCCTCCTGTTTCCCCCCGCGCTGAGATAGTGCGAGAAGGGGGCCCCGTTCCCACCCCCTACCAGACACTGTCCGCGAGGCCCGCGGAGTCGGGACGAAAGCGCCATTTTGCGGCTCATCACCAGACGGGTAGGCTCGACGTGGTCTCGGCCCCAGGCCGTCTGCCCCCTCATAGTGGAGGGTGGTCCCTTTTTCTTTTGCTTTGAGTATATGTGTTGTCGGCGCCGTCTGTGAAGTAAAACTGTATAAGTGTTGCCGTGTGCTCGGTCGTCGGTTAGCTCCGCATTGTCTTTTGCTTTTACATTTGCTTTTTGTGCATTATTGTGTGTTTCTTCTTCTTCTTTTACATTTGCTTTTGGTGTAATTGTATATGTGTGCTTTCCGTTCATCGCGAAATAAATGTGCTTTATGTTGAACTGTTTTCCCGTTTCGCTTCGTCTTTTCCTTTATTGAATCTCCATCTTACTTCACGTAAAGGGTTGGTCGTGGGCTAAAACGCCCGATAATTAATCGAACCGTCGAGGCCGACGATAACACCGCTCGGTTATCCCGATAGTACGGAACGGGTCGCTTAAAGTGGCCCGTGTCCGAAGTCGACCTGCGGCGAGGTGCGATCGCCCGGTCTACCCTCCGTGTGGGTACTTAGGTAGGTCGAATTTGGCGAGCAACCCTATCCCACGCAGGGGCCGATTGGCACGATCGTGGTGAGGCCGAAAGGTCCACCCGTGACTAGTTCCCGGCTTTAGTCCGAGAGGGTCACGACGGGATTGTCCGTCCGGTGGGCGACGTGACGTGATTCGAGTTACGTGGCCGTCCGCACGCCGGCGGGCGCGAATCCGCAACAATATATATATATATATATATATATATATATATATATATATATATATATATATATATATATTATATATTATATTATATTATATAATATATATATATATATATACATGTTGGAGGAAAGCAATAGACTTTGAAATAGTATAGAACCAGCTCGGGGACATGAGCATTTGGAGGTGAATTAAAGGATAATCAGAACAGAAATAAATAATGTGGAATTATTTTCACATCGAAGATTCATATTACAATTAATTCCAATGCACCAGGGAAGAGTGATATATATATATATATATATATACCGGGCGTGGTGGCGTGCGCCTGTAATCCGGCGACTCGGAGGCTTGGGTTGGAGGATCGCTTGAGGACGGGGGCTCTGCACTGGGCAGGGTGTAGAGCAGCCCGGAATCATGGCGAAACCCAAATCCTGATCCCTGTGTCGTAAGAGGCGACCAGGGTTGCGTCAGGAAGGGCATCCGGCGTAAAACTTGTGCCAAATCAGTGTGCGGATCATAACGGATGATCCGCTGTGGCGACCCCTAACGGGAGCAGCCGAAAGATGAACAACATATATATATATATATATATATATATATATATATATATATATATATATATATATATATATATATATATATATATATATATATATATATATATATATATATCCATCCTGGTGTTGGCGCAGTGGTTAGGGCAGCGGCTTGGGATCCAAAAGGTCCTGAGTTCAAGCCCCATTCCGCCACTGAATTAATACACCAGGGGGTTCACTCAGCCTGTCATCCTTCCAAGGTCGGCGAAGTGAGTACCAGTGTACTGGGCCGGTGTATACCCCAGTTAAAATAGGTGTACCATATCCCTGTGTCGTAAGAGGCGACCAGGGTTGCGTCAGGAAGGGCATCCGGCGTAAAACATGTGCCAAATCACTATGCGGATCATACGGATGATCTGCTGTGGCGACCCCTAACGGGAGCAGCCGAAGGAAGAAGATATATATATATATATATATATATATATATATATATATATATATATATATATATATATATATATATATATATATATATATATATATATCATGATAAATGGGTTCAAAATGAACCGTTCACACGTCACAGGGTAAATGAATGAAAGGCCACATCGATTGGTGTATAGTTGAACCAGATTGGTAAATTGTGTTTTTAATCTGTGACGGATCATGGGCTCGAGCAGGTGAGCCGAGAGCCCGAGACAAGTGATCCCAAGCTGTGGTCTGTGGACCCTTGGAGAAAGGGGAAGGGGTGGGGGCGGTGGAGTGTGGGGTTGGTAAAACCGTGATCAAAACCCCACCCAGAATTTTAGATGCAACTTTCTTTTCCATTCAAGGTGCAGCATCCAGGGGTGTGTTCAATTTCCAAGTTTCTTGGACAGCACTCGCCAAGTGGCTTAAGCACTCAAGCAAGCACTCCATTTGAAACCGTCGATAAGGAACGGCTGGCTTGGCAAGTGTTAGCTATCTGCTCGGTGACTGAACACCCCAACTGAAGTACAAGGTGTCATCAGGTAGTATCTATAAAGCCCCAGAGCGAATTATGTGAGTACTTTCATGTCTTAGACTGCAATTAAGGGACCTCGATATGAAATATATGCCTGGTGTTGGCTTAATGGTTCAGATGGTGATCTTGGGATCCGAGGATCCTGAGTTCAAAGCCCACTTGGCTGTTGAATTAACAACAGGTGGGGTTGACTCTGCTTGTCATCCTTTGGAGGTCAGCAAAATGAGTGCCAGCTTGCTGATATCCTGCGTCCGAGTGGTGGCCCATCCAGGATTGTGCCCACTAGCCAAGGAGACTGCTTTGGTAGCACCAACACTCTGCACAGAGTATGGTCCCAATGGATGGATGGATGGAACAGTAATAGTAGTTGTAGTCATCGTCATCATATTCCTGTGGCGGCATCATTTTCTGAAAGTGTGGCAGTGCTCCTAATGCTCATTTTGTAGACCTCAGGAGGATGACAGACTGTCAACCCACCTGGTGTTATTTCAACAGAACAGGGGCTCAAATTCAAGACCCCAAGATCTCAAGCCAGCGACCTCAACCGTTAAGCCAACACCAGGCTCATAATCACAGTAACAGTGGTGCGTAATGAGAAACTCACCATAACTCAGAAATAGTCCCATTGTTGGACAATAACGACAGAATGGCAGGGCAGGGATTTGCCCAGGCACCTGGAGCCATGCCCAAACAAGTTACGGCCATGGATACATGGGCCCTTGAGAGACTATGCATACAGCTTATATAATGTGCAAACCAAGCTAAGAGAGACAGTACGTCAACGGACAGAGGAACCAGGTCAAGGAAAGAGACGTGGGTGAAGTTGCTTTGTTGAGATCGCATCACACCGCATCAACTCACATCGTTTAAGTCGTGCTTTGATGGGTTTTCCCTTCCATATGAGGACCCTATTGGAGGCTCGGAATTCAACAGAACTCGATCCTCAGTGGGACCGACTCAGCTGTCTGGAGCATGCTTTGTTGGACTCGCATTGTCTCGCAAGTCTTGTGAGCTCCTGTCAGCTCCATTCATCATGCTGGTGACTCGCATCAACAGGCAGGAGTGATTCTCTGTGCCGAGACACGTTATATATCCATATGGATGTCCTTTCACAGAGACACTAAACAAAGCACTGCTTATTAGCATCACCGCAGCCACATAACTTATAACATCTACTTCTGCTATTGAGTAATCCTCTGCTTCCCAATTTCGTGCACTGTAAATCGTTTCATTAGAACTGCATATGTTGCTGCCTACACTGGCAAGTAGACAATCATGTGCTAAATCCAACATCTCACATATTGTGACTGCTGCTCCAGTTGCAGAATTCAGTGAATGTTCTGACATGTTGGTGAACTGTGCTTCTGGGTATTTTCTTAGTTAACAATAGGATCAAGATGATCTGGGTAATTTGGTTAAAGTTTGTGACTTATCGAGTTGTTTTAATTACCAACATTGTGACAAATCTTCTTTCCTTGATATTTGGTTCAACTGCCTGTTTACTCCACCTGCTCGGAATCCGGGCCACAACCGGCTCCGTTACTCGGGGTGTGGTTTTTGCCATTTGAGGTGTGGGTAATCCGTCTCACGGCTGAAGCCTTCATGCTGTTCACTACAAGGGTGTCAGTGACGCAATGGCCCAGAGCGACACAGGCAGGCCTGTCAGCTGTCTAGCCTGGGTTCGAATCCCGACCCAGCTATAAACCATCACCTCGATGTTTCACAGGGAGGGTGATTCATCAATGTGTGTGCCGTCTCGTGGATGGATGTTAAACGATGAACATTAAAGATACCATCGTGTCCTTCGTGAAGAGTAGGCGAGCCATCACCGGCATCATGACCAAATTCCAAATTCCTGCCCTAACTATTACGAGGAAGGTGATGGCAAAACAACCAGTGTAACCGTTGCTAAGAAACTGCTTCGGCACCAACGACGCTCTGTAACAGACTATGGTACATCAGAAGCAGAAAATCCGAAGAACCAATGTTTTTGTAAGTCATGTATAAGTGCACAGATGACTCCTGTGTACTATCTCATCACTGAGCCATAAATAGTGAAATATACACAAGATCAAGGTGATCATGAAAAGATAACAAAAAAGAAAGATTCTTATTTTACATTTAACTTTGGTCTCATGAATGTCTATATGTCTATGAAATGATATTTTGACATACAGTAGACTAGGCGTAAGTCGGCAGCGTGTAACTCGTCACTTCGCCTAAGTCAGCAGCGTCAAAAGTCCCAAATTTATCTCATGTTAAATCCCTTTGAATAAAGGGTCATCCCTCTGTAAGTCGTCATCTCGAAGTCGTCACTTCGTCCTAAGTCGTCAGATGTTGTCCGTTCCCACATAATGGAAACTCAAGTAAATTACCACTCCTAACTCGTCACACGGAACTGCTGCCTCGTGAGAAGCCCAATTTCATGGAATCGTGATGCTCGCTCATTTGTTTACACCGCCAGTGATAGGCTATTTATAACTGCGTACACACGTTGGTCGCACTGCAGGCAGCACAATGGCGACTAAGCGTAAGCTTACACCTAAAACATACCAAGAAAAATACGTCATTATCTAGTTTTGCGAGGCAAACCCGCTGATGAAGAAATCAGCCATAGCTGAGAAGTTGGACATCAAACGGCAGACATTGAATGATATCTTGAAGAATAAGGGCAAGATATTTGGACAAGTGGAGAAGATCGCGAGGCCGGTGGTAAGCGTGAAACGCGTGAAATGTGTGTCCTTTGAAGATGTCGATGACGCGCTCATCATCTGGTTTCGGCAAATGTCGGCTCAGCCAAATATTCGGTTTCGGCCGATTCGGCCGATTCGGCCAAATATTCGGCCGATACTGTCTTTCGGTGGAGGATTGCCCAGACAACATCATGGAATACAATGACCGGTTTGAGTCCTTTCTCATGCACCAGATGCCCAAGAGTTTAAGGCAGTCAAACATCACGGATTACTTCGTGAAGGAGTAAAGGAGTGATCGAGCTTAGTGTTGAAGTCCGATCACGGTTTTATATTGGCTTGTTTTGTACATTACCGCACTCACTTTCACATAGGAATTGAGTGGTAATCATCACCACGATGACTGTGTGTCATGTAATTTGTCACCATACCATCACCGATGGTATATGAGTTGTCTTACAGTTGTTCATTATCTTTACTTTTGATAAACTGATTCATGAATTCCATCGTTGCTTGATCACTTTCCAACTCACCAATGAACCCCCACCTATGCCCCGAGGATTGTGTTCTCCTTTTGGTACAATAGCCGGCTCTCACACGTATGTGTCCAGGCCACGCGCGACATCATCCTTCACCCCACAGTCATCATGAATGTTCGCATACGCTTAAGTCGTCACATTTCCAAGTCGTCACTTTTTTCTCGGTCCTGATGGTGACGACTTACGCCTAGTCTACTGTATATTAGCTCACATAACCCCAAGCAAATTGGAGTTATTCAAAGGGAAGCTCATCCGCTCAGACCACCTCGACATTAAGCTATGCCGATACACAAAAAATAGATACGATGTGTCGTTGTCCGATTTCTAAATTATAAAGTGGGTAAATTTGCGATTAAAAGTCGAAATCTCCTTCTCTTCTTCTTCAGAAGAGCTGTGAAGTCACATCTAGAAGTCCACTGCCAGATCCTACTGTGTACGGGTGACATTGCAGTACAATTTCACTAAAACAGCGAATAATTTTACATTTTTCCACAAATATGCCGAGTCGATGCATCCTTGATGCTTGTTAGGGTAATGCAAACGGAGATGGTTTCATGCCACACTGGTGATTGCAACACCCTAAGTTTGTCAGAAATTGGACGAGGTTTGTCTGAAATACCCAAGTGTGGACCAGGACTAAAAAATGTTCGGTTTTGTGCTCGCAATTTGTTACAGAGTACAGTAATGAAACAACAGAGATGGCTCGATCTTGTGGTTATCCGGCATGTTTGAGCGAGTATGCCATACCCATGATTACGCGGAATAAAGAAACAGCCGTCACTCGAAAATGTAACATCATCTCTACCCAGCGACCAGCACATGTACATGGATGATTTGAGTGCTGAATCAAAACACCTGTTTTCGTTGCCTGGCAGTTACCACAAGAGCACCTGAAAAATAATTATCTCATATCAACACAAATTCCTGCAAGTCAAATGAACCACCGTCTATTTATAGTGGAGTGAAAGTATGTACAGTATGTATCATCATTTATTCCTCCACCATCAATCATCACCCCCATAATCCCCCATCCACTGAGGAGGGACATCGACACCTCACGGGCATGATGGTGGGACACGGCATGGATTCAAATGGCGTCCAGGAAAAATATGAAACAGCACGATCCCGTAACATACAAGACATCTGCTCAGCCTGCGACAGTGGGACAAAGCATTTGTCACCCATTTTGTCTGTGGTGCCTGTGCTGTCAGGAGATGATGGGTATTTCTGCTCGAGAAATATATATAAACCTATTTATCAATTAATACAAAATATCTCCCTTATAAATGGTTAATTGAACGGAAAATCAAACCTTACTGAGCTGAAGTGATCATGTGACCAGCATTTTCATCTTCATGAACACTTCCGCTTTCTTCCTCTGAATGGCTCGCACAAGGCTCCAAATGATTCGGCACCACAAAATCCCACCGGAAAAAATTTCTATCAATAATTTTGTCTCCAATTATTTCTTCAAAATCCCACTGAGCACTTTCAACCAACTGAGAACCTTTCAGAGAGTTGATAATGAGGGTGGAATCAGTATCATAATCCAAGCTCGACATGCACCGTTTCTCAATGTAAAACCACCGTTTGGATCAACATGAATTCCAGATGTGACGTCACTGGTGAAATTGAAAATCGACACTCTCAAGCTATTTTCAACACTGTGATTGGAAAAAAAAATTCAATTTTTGCTGCCCTTGAAATTAGACCGTGATTAATGAGTCACAATGGTTTTCAGAAGAAAAAAATTGCATTCGGGTCCCCTTTAAGGGATCCAAGCTATCCTGGTCTCCCCAACAATTTGTAAAACATCTGAGCTGAGACTATCCTTTATCATTGCCAGGGAAGTGATCTCATGGATTCCAAGAAATTGAGCCGAGAATACCTTGGCTGATCGCATGATGCTGTTCTCCAATATCATGAGTAGGTCAGACTTTATTTTAGCTACAATGACTCAGACACTCAGAATTTCTGTGAAGAACAAGGACATTATGACACAATGGAAAAACAATTACCTAGGATTAAGTGTATTGAATAGTTTGAAGTTTGGTTGACATTACTCAGATCCACTTGGGCAGTGTGTCGGCCATTTATCAAATACTTTAAAGTTGTTATTTTCGCATATATTCTATATTCTTTGCTTTGCTGGCTAAAGAGAACATTCCTGATAACTTTCCCTTTGTAAACCTCAGGAAAACAGTACGAGTCGTTTGATATATATTGCATCAGAATTTGGACCCTGAAGGCACCAACACTGAATGATGATGCACACAAAAGGACTACCAGACACGAGGACAGACAGAACAAATCAAGGTAAAAACGAATGACAGCTGGTGCGTCCGATACATATGCGTGACATTGGTCATTTAATACAAGAAAACACACAGTAAGTGTAATCTAATATGGTCTTACCTTACCATTTACTCGCAGCGTTTGGAAAATCAAATTACCATGTAGGTAAACCTTGAAAATAAAAAAAGGTTTAATTATTTTCGGTTTTTTATATCAGTGAATATAAAAGTCGATAACTTCACGAATGTCGATTGGCCAGACTGGGGAGCATAATGGTTTGAGCATCCACTCTGAATCTGGGAGGTTGGCAGATGAAAACCTACATTGACCGGGTCATACCAAAGACTCACTAATATGGCAATCCCGACTGCCTCCCTCCGCCAGGCTGAACAGTTTATGTTTTGTATCTCACTGATAAGCCAGATCTGGATTCGGACCTTAACCAAAATCTAATCGGCTTGTTCTTGTGACCTAACCAACTCATCCACTTTGTTTGTCATAACCCGTCCACAACTTGAAATATCTTGCTAATATGCTCAGTATCGTTTATAGTCCCATCTCTGAATAGTGAAGAATCATTAAAAAAATTCTCATGTCCAGGTCGTCGTGCAAGCAATTCGTCCTCGTCACGCACCCGACTTGCCCATCAAGTTTTGTCCAAATCCGTTTATAACTTTTTGAGATATCATGCTATGTGTAGTTTTTAGCCATAATCACTCAATGGTGAAGAATCCCTTAAAAATTATAGTTAATTAATATAGTTAACTATATAATCCCTTAAAAATAAAACCCACGTGATCATTGAACACATACTCAACAGTCCAAAAGTCAATGTGTGGTGTGGCCTTCTCCATGACCGCTTGGTGGGTTTGTTTGTCTTTGAGGAGGATAAGGTGACCTCAACAGTTTACATGAACATGCTGGAAAGATTCGCCTCATCACAGATTGAAGACCTACAACCCGATATTTTTCAACAGGTTGGTGTTCCCTCTCATTGGGCCTTAATCATTTGAGCCGTCATGAATGAAAATTTTCCAGGTCGCTGGATAAGCCGAAACAGACAAACCACCTGGCCCCCATGATCACCAGACATAACCCCCATTATTTTTTTTCTGTGGGGGCTTGTCAAAGATGTTGTCTGCAACACCAAGGTGGCAAACCTGCAGGATCGTTGTACTTGGATCACAGCTGCATGTGCACTGGTGGACGCAAACATGCTGAGCTGAACACGGCAAAAACTCATTCATATACCGCCTTTATGTCCTGCGTGCGCCAACCAGAACTCACATTGAAGTGTATTGACAGAATGCACAAAACTTTATGAGTTTCTGTATCAAATAAACCAAAGGGTATCATTGTATCATCTGACTGACCTCACACATTGATATAAATGTTTAGCACTTTGTAGGTGTGGTAGAAAATGGAAAATTTGCATACTGGTATAACTTAAAGCCACGATTCCAGGAGAAATCGCAAAACAGTCCACATATGTCCATAAACGCTCACAGAGGGTCACGTAGCCAAAGACAATGGCACATCACATGATCTTGTACTGGCACGATCGCTCACAGGTGATTCTAGGTTTTATGGCACGATTATTTGAAAAGTGTCTGTGGGTGTTTGTCCTTTATGGATGGTGTGCAGTGGTAGGAAATCGTAAAGCATTTATCGTTTACTGATGGTGTACAGTGGTAACTGTTACAGTGCATGTTTTTAGTATTTTACATTTACAATCGGTCATCTGTACAAGGCAACCTGGTTAAAACAATCATTCAGACCATGTTTTAGTCAATGCATATTTACCCTGTATTCAAGATCCACATTGCTGGAAAACCCGAATATAAAGATTGCTTTGTCCAGGAAAGTTGAACACAAATATAATGGCCTCCGTTAGAAAATTGTCGAAATACAGACAAGATTGCCAAAAAAATAATGTTGAAAACATCAAGAGAAACAATCATTTTAATATCCCCTCCATTTTTGCGTTGGCTTGCTGGTAATATACAGTACATCATTCAGAGACACCGCTGAGGAAGAGGGACAGATAAACTCACCTGGGCAAAGCTTGTTTGGAACCGCCCCCTTGAAACAGTCAGGGTAAATGGCTCGGAGAGACGGAATTTAGTTTTTTGAAATGGAAAATCACTGGCTCTACAATTTCCATTGCTTTAACAATCTGCTGCCCAGTATGGTCCATTTATGCTTTGCAGCAACGTTTTGTATACCGAGTAAGGCAATATCTTCTTCATTACATAATCTACTGAAAGAGTGCAAAATGACTTGTGCTTTGCTGCGCTCATTATCTGGTTGAGAATCTAACCCAGGTCAGACATCGAATTACAATGTCTGGAGCAGCCTATTACACAATTCTTGCTAATGTAAATTCAATCGACATATCTAAAAGGAAATATGCAAACTTGACATGATCTTCTTCTTCTTCTTCTTCTTCTTCTTTCGGCTGCTCCCATTAGGGGTCGCCACAGCGGATCATCCATATGATCCGCATAGTGATTTGGCACATGTTTTACGCCGGATGCCCTTCCTGACGCAACCCTGGTCGCCTCTTACGACACAGGGATATGGTACACCTATTTTAACCGGGGTATACACCGGCCCAGTATACTGGTACTCATTTCGCCGACCTCAGAAGGATGACAGGCTGAGTCAACCCCCTGGTGTATTAATTCAGTGGCCCAACGGGGC
>NC_140972.1:45318723-45331223 GCF_056783735.1 Eptatretus burgeri
AGAAGAAGAAGAAGAAGAAGAAGAAGAAGAAGAAGAAGAAGAAGAAGAAGAAGAAGAAGAAGAAGAAGAAGAAGAAGAAGAAGAAGAAGAAGAAGAAGAAGAAGAAGAAGAAGAAGAAGAAGAAGAAGAAGAAGAAGAAGAAGAAGAAGAAGAAGAAGAAGAAGAAGAAGAAGAAGAAGAAGAAGAAGAAGAAGAAGAAGAAGAAGAAGAAGAAGAAGAAGAAGAAGAAGAAGAAGAAGAAGAAGAAGAAGAAGACGCCACCATTCGCAGCTCGAGCTGAGCAACCGGCTCAACTTTCTTCCAAACAAAGCAGCTCTCCAAAAAGCCTACCGAGCCATGCAGGACCCGAAGCTCTGCTGAACAACTCCTCTGCAGAAGCAAAAAGCTTCCGAAGGCCTCAACCCTAACCCAAGCGAAACAGAACACGGAGGTCTGCTGAATGACTCCCCTCAACTCCGAAAAAGAACAAAGAAAGGATCTCCTCTTTATCCTTCTCCGCCCTCTCCCACGCGCCCGGCGTGACTCATGCCCTCGTGATCCATCCCCCGCTCAACCACGGGTGGGAGGGAGTTGTTGACGTCATGAATCACGGGACGGAAGGGCTCTTCTTCCTCTTCGTAGAAGAGGGGGAGGGACGTCTCCATTGTTCGCTCCATAACAACTGTTCGATCCGCAGCACATCTCATCGATTTCTAAACATTAAAACAATGGAAGGTGAGCTATCTAGTGAAAAAGCACATCGACATAGCTGACATAAGGATCCTGTATGTTGTGTGCAATTGAATCCCAAATTCGTAACAATAATCACTATTGCAATAAAATCACGTGTTTTCGCTTCAGAAGAGTGATGCAGAACAAAAAGTTGTGTCAGTCAATAGTTTTGTTTGGTGGAAAAAGCTCGTTTAGGCCAATTTGAGCGTTTTTGCGTTTGCAAGTTTTTTCTGTGAAATGCAGCGTTTTGCGAATTTGAAGCTAAAATACTCACTATTTCAGTAAAATCACGCGTTTTCGCTTCAGAATAGTGATGCAGAACATAAAGTTGAGTCAGACAATGCTTTTATTTGGTTTAAAAAGCTTGTTTTCAGCCAATTTGAGCATTTTTGCGTTTCAAGTTTTTTCTGTGAAATGCAGCATTTTGCGAATTTGAAGCTAAAATGCTGTTACGGTGCCGGGGGTCGGCCGCCAACCGACCGCTCTGACGGTGCCGCAAGTCGTGTCGGCCCGAGCGATCGCCCGGAATATAGATCGCGCCCGGGTAATTCCGATCGACGGTTCCTTGTACAAGAACTGAAATACTCCAATGGGCAGATCACGTGGGGTCGGGTCGTTTGCCAATCTTCAATGTACCTAAATACCCACGTGATCCAACTACCGGAGTATTCTACCCTCGACGGAACTTGTTTGGAACAAACTGCTGAGGCGAGCCTGTCCTGTGTGCGATTCTGAGCGGCGAAATCGCCGAGAACCGTCGGTGCAAATGTCCCGCTTTTACGGCAAACCAACGGCTTTCTAACTCCCAACACACAAATGCTCAGTCAATGAAAGGATCGACATGACGAGCTGAAAACATTTTACAATTGGAGTATTTATTAATAATAATGGGGAACTCGGGAAGCACGTAAGAGCAGAACAATTCCGACTATACGAAATGCAATGCAAAGATTAACAGCACACAAAGCACTGAACAATTTCCTACTTATTAGACGGGGCCCATGGACACACAAACGCGCATGCGCGCGCACACGCACACGCACACACACACGCACACACACATACACTCAAGAAATGGTGGCTGAAGCCTTTAATAACGAAAACCAGCTCGGAGGACAGGTGAGCTGAAACCCAGAACCTATCTCGTACCTCTGCACCTCGTGTGGTCTTCAAGTTTTTCGGACCCGGGCTCCAGAGAGAGCAAGCTGGATCCAATCGCCGTGAGCCGTGATCCTTCCCGAGCTCCCACGAATCCTCCGGCGGTTCTCAACACGTGCTGGTGAGACGAGGCACCGATCCTTCCCGGCGATGCGTCGCTTCCCTGAGGAACCACCGCCAAGAAGAGGCCGACGAGTGGCATCAAGCCAGGAACCAAAACGGAAAACAAAGAGCTCCATGATCCAAGAAGAAGAAGGATAAGAAGAAGAAGAAGCAGAAGAAGAAGAAGAAGAAGAAGAAGAAGAAGACGCCACCATTCGCAGCTCGAGCCGAGCAACTGGCTCAACTTTCTTCCAAACAAAGCAGCTCTCCAAAAAGCCTACCGAGCCAAGCAGGACAACGCCTCTGCAGAAGCAAAAAGCTTGCGAAGGCCTCAACCCTAACCCAATCGAAACAGAACCCGGAGGTCTGCTGAACGACTCCCCTCAACGTCGAAAAAGAACAAAGAAAGGATCTCCTCTTTATCCTTCTCCTCCCCCTCCCCCGCGCCCAGCGTGACTCATGCCCTCATGATCCATCCCCCGCTCAACCATGGGTGGGAGGGAGTTGTTGACGTCATGAATCACGGGACGGAAGGGCTCTTCTTCCTCTTCACAGAAGAGGGGGAGGGACGTCTCCATTGTTCGCTCCATAACAACAAATCGATCCGCAGCACATCTTATCAATTTCTAAATATTTAAACAATGGAAGGTGAGCTATCTCGGGAACAAGCACTTATCTAGAGTACCTATATATAGAGAGTAGCGACATAGGGGGACCAGAATTTGATGGTCACGTGACACATGGGCGCCATTTTGTTTCACACTCTAGCGCCAAGCTACGCATCGAATCCAGATCTTCACCGAGTGAGCTCGGAGAGACCGAGTTTGAAACTGAGTGAAACTTTATTAGTCAAAATGACGGGTTGTTGCGCCTTTGGGTGCAGCAACAAATCTGAGAAGGGGTACAGGATGTATAGGTTTCCAACAGATGCAAAAAGACGGAAGATATGGGAGCAAAAAGTGAGCAGAGTGGGATGGAAGCCTACTTCTTCATCATGTTTGTGCGAGGTAAGAGAAGGGCTGTATCAGTCCCATGTATTAATATCAGCGTATGTATGAAGGAAGTGACTGTGTCTGCGCACCTTATTCATTGGAATGCCATTATTATTAATCATTATGACATTGTTGTGAAAATCCAATTCTTTGTAATACATAAAAATAATTCAAAAAACATTCCTTCATATGTTGTGAAATTGTGTTTGAAGGTCATTCATCAATGTTGGCCGTGGGTCTCAAAAACTAATAGAGTCTAGATCTACTAGTAGTATATCTAGAACTTTTGCAGCATTTTTATTTTTGGTTCAAACTCAAAGTTGGTCCAAAATGTCAAATTTGGCTTCAAATTTCCACTCATACTTTCATAGGCCCATTACTATCTTGGTGTATAGCGAAAATGGTGCATGCCGTGGCTCGACAAGTACCAATCTTAAGTTAGAATACAGTTATTTTTCTAATCTAGCAGCATAGTAGAGAGTAGCATACAATGATGAAATGTGTAAACTAGATCTTAGAAATGAATTTTGAGAACTATTCTATTTTGTTATAATAATGTTTTCTACTTCTATAATTTATTATTAGGACTAAGAAATATTCAAGATTAGAAATATTGTATCTTTTCTTCTGCAGGTTCACTTTGATGAGTCCCAGTTTGAAAACAAGAGAGTAGATGGGAAGAAAAAACTGAAGTGGCAGGCAGTACCAACCATATTCTGTCATCGCAGTGTGCCAAAACCCAGGAGGCCTCTAAAACGCCTTTCCTGTACACCAAATACTGCTAGTGCTACCAAGAAATCATGCATTGCTTTAGACCATGCGTACTCTGTTAACCCAGCAGACAAAACAACATCAACATCAAGTTCAGGTATGTAAACTGAAGTTATGAATCATTTTCTTTGAACTAAGTCTGTAGTTATTTAACCCTAAAAAGACTTTGGTGTTTTGGTAGTTAATAAAATTGTGTGTGTGGGGGGGGGGGGGGGGGGGTGGGGGCTTAAAGCCTTCCCCCCTCGGCCGCGGATCGCGCAATCACCACAAAAATTTGCGCAATGGTAGTGTGTGTTGTAATCTACAAGTTCGATATGCAGATTTTTCCAAAAATAGTCTTCTTATATTCCATGGTACATTTTCACTGACACAACCCGTTTACCCACATTTTTTTTTAAGTCAAAAGTTGGGGTGCGGTTTATACACAGGGGGCGGTTTACACACTGGGATTTACAGTATGTAGACTGATTCATCGTGTTACCATTGTGATTTAGAAAACGGATAATATAACTTGCATATGTTTTTCTGAAGATGAAGGGTACAAATTAGATATTTTGTTTTCTTTCCTTTGTCATTTTTTTTTCAGTTGAAGACACTGCCACAGAAGACGAAAACAGTGGACCAACAACGAGTGTTCCACCAAGTACATCTAAACCCAGAATCAAAATGCAAAGGAAAATTAAGGCATTGAAGGCTCAACTTCATCAGACAAAGAAACGGTATCGGGCAATTCAAAAAGCAAAACTCAAGCAAGAATCACGAACAGCAAGAATCTTCGGAAAAGACCAGCTACACGCTATGTCGAGACGTTCCATGAATGGGGTACAGTGGTCACCAACGACAGTGAGAAAGGCTTTACTGCTAAGATTTTCATGTGGATCTTCAGGCTATAAAGTGCTATTGAAGCAGGGTTACCCACTACCATCGGAACGTCCAGAGTGAAACAAAATGGCGCCTATAGCTGAGTTGTCGCTACTCTCTATATATAGGTACTCTACACTTATCGACAGAGCTGACTCAAGGATCCTGCATGTTGTGTGCAATTGAATCCCAAATTCGTAACAATTCTCACTATTTCAATAAAATCACGTGTTTTCGCTTCAGAAGAGTGATGCAGAACAAAAAGTTGTGTCAGTCAATGTTGTTGTTTGGTTTAAAAAGCTTGTTTTAGGCCAATTTGTGCATTTTTGTGTTTACAAGTTTTTCCTGTGAAACGCAGCGTTTTGTGAATTTGAAGCTAAAATACTCACTATTTCAATAACAGCATGCGTTTTTGCTTCAGAATAGAGATGCAGAACAAAAAGTTGAGTCAGACAATGCTTATGTTTGTTTTAAACAGCTTGTTTTATGCCAATTTGAGCATTTTTGCGTTTCAAGTTTTTTGATGTGAAATGCAGCGTTTTCGAATTTGAAGCGAAAACACGATTTCAATAACATCACGCGTTTTCGCTTCAGAATAGTGATGCAGAACGAAAAGTTGAGTGAGACAATGCTTTTTTTGGTTTAAAAAGCTTGTTTTCGGGTAATTTGAGCATTTTTTGCGCGAATTTGAAGCAAAAATACTCACTATTTCAATGAAATCACACGTTTTCGCTTCAGAATAGTGATGCAGAACAAAAAGTTGAGTCAGAAAATGCTTTTGTTTGGTTTAAAAAGCTTGTTTTAGGGTAATTTGAGCATGTCTTTGCGAGAATTTGAAGCTAAAATATTCACTATTTCAATGAAATCACACGTTTTCGCTTCAGAATCGTGATGCAGAACAAAAAGTTGAGTCAGACAATGCTTTTGTTTGGTTTAAAAATCTTGTTTTAAGTCAATTTGAGCATTTTTGCATTTGCAAGTTTTGTTGTGAAATGCAGCGTTTTGCGAATTTGAAGCTAAAATACTCACTATTTCAATAAAATCATGCGCTTTCGCTTCAGAATAGTGATGCAGAACAAAAAGTTGAGTCAGACGATGCTTTTGTTTGGTGGAAAAATCTTGTTTTAGGCCAAGTTGAGCATTTTTGCGTTTACAAGTCTTTTCTGTGAAATGCAGCGTTTTGGGAATTTGAAGCTAAAATACTCACTATTTCAATAAAATCACGCATTTTTCGCTTCAGAATAGTGATGCAGAATAAAAAGTTGAGTCAGACAATGCTTTTGTTTGATGGAAAAAGCTTGTTTTCGGCCAATTTGAGCATTTTTGCGTTTCAAGTTTTTTTTTCTGTGAACTGCAGCGTTTTGCGAATTTGAAGCTAAAATACTGTTACGGCGCCGGGGTCGGCCGCCAACTGACCGCTCTGACGGAGCCGCAAGTTGTGTCGGCCTGACCGATCGCCCGGAATATAGATCGCCGCCCGGATAATTCTGAGCGACGGGTCCTTGTACAAGAACTGAAATACTCCAATGGGCAGATCACGTGGGGTAGGGTCATTTGCCAATCTTCAATGTACCTAAATACCCACGTGATCCAACTAATGGGGTATTCCACCCTCGACGGAACTTGTTTGGAACAAACCGCTGAGGCGAGCCTGTCCCGTGCGCGATTCTGAGCGGCTTAATCGCCGAGAACCGTCGGTCCAAATGTCCCGCTTTTACGGCAAACCAACGGCTTTCTAACTCCCAACACACAAATGCTCAATCAATGAAAGGATCGACATGACGAGCTGAAAACATTTTACAATTGGAGTATTTATTAAAAATAATGGGGAACTTGGGAAGCACGTAAGAGCACAACTATTCCGACGATACGAAATGCAATGCAAAGATTTACAGCACACAAAGCACTTAACAATTTCCTACTTATTAGAAGGGGCCCATGGACACTCGTATGCGCGCGTGTACACGCGCGTGCACGCACGCACGCACGCACGCACGCACGCACGCACGCACGCACGCACGCACGCACGCACGCACACACACACACACACACACACACTCAAGAAATGGTGGCTGAGGCCTTTAAGAACGAGAACCAGCTCGGAGGACAGGTGAGCTGAAACCCAGAACCTATCTCGAACCTCTCCACCTCGTGTGGTCTTCAAGTTGTTCGGACCCGGGTTCCAGCGAGAGCGAGCTGGATCCAATCGCCGTGAGCCGCGATCCTTCCCGAGCTCCCGCGAATCCTCCCGCGGTTCTCAACACGTGCTGGTTAGACGAGGCGCCAATCCTTCCCGTCGATGTGTTGCTTCCCCGAGGAACCACCGCCAAGAAGAGGCCGACGAGTCGCACCAAGCCGGGAACCAAAACGGAGAACAAAGAGCTCCACAAACCAAGAGGAAGAAGAAGTAGAAGAAGAAGAAGACGCTACCATTCGCAGCTCGAGCCGAGCAACCAGCTCAACTTTCTTCCAAACAAAGCAGCTCTCCAAAAAGCCTACCGAGCCAAGCAGGACCCGAAGCTCTGCTGGGCAACTCCTCTGCAAAAGCAAAAAGGTTCCGAAGGCCTCAACCAGAACCCAAGCGAAACAGAACCCGGAGGTCTGCTGAACGACTCCACTCAACGTCGAAAAAGAACAAAGAAAGGATCTCCTCTTTATCCTTCTCCTCCCCCTCCCCCGCGCCCGGCGTGACTCATGCCCTCGTGATCCATCCCCCGCTCAACCACGGGTGGGAGGGAGTTGTTGACATCATGAATCACGGGACGGAAGGGCTCTTCTTCCTCTTCGCAGAAGAGGGGGAGGGACGTCTCCATTGTTCGCTCCATAACAACAAATCGATCCGCAGCGCATCTAATCGATTTCGAAACATTAAAACAATGGAAGGTGAGCTATCTTGGGAACAAGCACTTATCGACAAAGCTGACTCAAGGATCCTGTATGTTGTGTGCAATTGAATCCCAAATTCGAAACAATACTCACTATTTCAATAAAATCACGCGTTTTCGCTTCAGAAGAGTGATGCAGAACAAAAAGTTGTCAGTCAATGCTTTTGTTTGGTTTAAAAAGCTTGTTTCAGGCCAATTTGTGCATTTTTGCGTTTACAGGTTTTTCCTGTGAAATGCAGCGTTTTGCGAATTTGAAGCTAAAATACGCACTATTTCAATAACATCACGCGTTTTCGCTTCAGAATAGTGATGCAGAACAAAAATTTGAGTCAGACAATGCTTTTGTTTGGTTTAAAAAGCTAGTTTTAGGGTAATTTGAGCATTTTATTGCAAGAATTTGAAGCTATAATACTGAATATTTTAGAGAAATCACATGGTCTCGCTTCAGAAAAGTGATGCACAACAAAAAGTTGAGTCAGACAATGCTTTTGATTGGTTTAAAAAGCTTGTTTTAGGGTAATTTGAGCATTTTTTGCGCGAATTTTGAAGCTAAAATACTCACTATTTCAATGAAATCACAAGTTTTCGCTTCAGAATAGTGAAGCAGAACAACAAGTTGAGTGAGACAATGCTTTTTTTGGTTTAAATAGCTTGCTTTAGGGTAATTTGAGCGTTTTTTTGCTCGAATTTGAAGCGAAAATACTCACTATTTCAATGAAATCACACGTTTTTGCCTCAGAATCGTGATGCAGAACAAAAAGTTGAGTCAGACAATGCTTCTGTTTGGTTTAAATAGCTTGTTTTAGGGTAATTTGAGCATTTTTTGCACAAATTTGAAGCTAAAATACTCACGATTTCAATGAAATCACACGTTTTCGCTTCAGAATAGTGATGCAGAACAAAAAGTTGAGTCAGACAATGCTTCTGTTTGGTTTAAATAGCTTGTTTTAGGGTAATTTGAGTATTTTTTGCACAAATTTGAAGCTAAAATACTCACGATTTCAATGAAATCACACGTTTTTGCCTCAGAATAGTGATGCAGAACAGAAAGTTGAGTCAGAAAATGCTTTTGTTTGGTTGAAATAGCTTGTTTTAGGGTATTATGAGCATTTTATTGCACGAATTTGAAGCTAAAATATTCAATATTTCAGTGAAATCATTCGTTTCGCTCAAATTACCCTAAAACAAGCTATTTAAACCAAACAGAAGCATTGCCTGACTCAACTTTTTGTTCTGCATCACTATTCTGAGGCAAAAACGTGTGATTTCATTGAAATAGTGAGTATTTTCGCTTCAAAATCGAGCAAAAAAACGCTCAAATTACCCTAAAACAAGCTATTTAAACCAAACAAAAGCATTGTCTGACTCAACTTTTTGTTCTGCATCACTATTCTGAAGCGAAAACGTGTGATTTCATTGAAATAGTGAGTATTTTCGCTTCAAATTCGCGCAAAAAAACGAACAAATTACCCTAAAACAAGCTATTTAAACCAAACAAAAGCATTTTCTGACTCAACTTTTTGTTCTGCATCACTCTTCTGAAGCGAAATCGTGTGATGACATTGAAAGAGTGAGTATTTTAGCTTCAAATTCACGCAAAAAAATGTTCAAATTACCCTAAAATTTGAGCCTAAGCTAAAATAAAATAAAAATTGAAGCTAAAATACTGAATATTTTAGAGAAATCACATGGTCTCGCTTCAGAAAAGTGATGCACAACAAAAAGTTGTCAGTCAATGCTTTTGTTTGGTTTAAAAAGCTTGTTTCAGGCCAATTTGTGCATTTTTGCGTTTACAGGTTTTTCCTGTGAAATGCAGCGTTTTGCGAATTTGAAGCTAAAATACGCACTATTTCAATAACATCACGCGTTTTCGCTTCAGAATAGTGATGCAGAACAAAAATTTGAGTCAGACAATGCTTTTGTTTGGTTTAAAAAGCTAGTTTTAGGGTAATTTGAGCATTTTATTGCAAGAATTTGAAGCTAAAATACTGAATATTTTAGAGAAATCACATGGTCTCGCTTCAGAAAAGTGATGCACAACAAAAAGTTGAGTCAGACAATGCTTTTGATTGGTTTAAAAAGCTTGTTTTAGGGTAATTTGAGCATTTTTTGCGCGAATTTTGAAGCTAAAATACTCACTATTTCAATGAAATCACAAGTTTTCGCTTCAGAATAGTGAAGCAGAACAACAAGTTGAGTGAGACAATGCTTTTTTTGGTTTAAATAGCTTGCTTTAGGGTAATTTGAGCGTTTTTTTGCTCGAATTTGAAGCGAAAATACTCACTATTTCAATGAAATCACACGTTTTTGCCTCAGAATCGTGATGCAGAACAAAAAGTTGAGTCAGACAATGCTTCTGTTTGGTTTAAATAGCTTGTTTTAGGGTAATTTGAGCATTTTTTGCACAAATTTGAAGCTAAAATACTCACGATTTCAATGAAATCACACGTTTTCGCTTCAGAATAGTGATGCAGAACAAAAAGTTGAGTCAGACAATGCTTCTGTTTGGTTTAAATAGCTTGTTTTAGGGTAATTTGAGTATTTTTTGCACAAATTTGAAGCTAAAATACTCACGATTTCAATGAAATCACACGTTTTCGCTTCAGAATAGTGATGCAGAACAGAAAGTTGAGTCAGAAAATGCTTTTGTTTGGTTGAAATAGCTTGTTTTAGGGTATTATGAGCATTTTATTGCACGAATTTGAAGCTAAAATACTCAATATTTCAGTGAAATCATTCGTTTCGCTCAAATTACCCTAAAACAAGCTATTTAAACCAAACAGAAGCATTGTCTGACTCAACTTTTTGTTCTGCATCACTATTCTGAGGCAAAAACGTGTGATTTCATTGAAATAGTGAGTATTTTCGCTTCAAAATCGAGCAAAAAAACGCTCAAATTACCCTAAAACAAGCTATTTAAACCAAACAAAAGCATTGTCTGACTCAACTTTTTGTTCTGCATCACTCTTCTGAAGCGAAATCGTGTGATGACATTGAAAGAGTGAGTATTTTAGCTTCAAATTCACGCAAAAAAATGCTCAAATTACCCTAAAATTTGAGCCTAAGCTAAAATAAAATAAAAATTGAAGATAAAATACTGAATATTTTAGAGAAATCACATGGTCTCGCTTCAGAAAAGTGATGCACAACAAAGAGTTGAGTCAGACAATGCTTCTGTTTGGTTTAAATAGCTTGTTTTAGGGTAATTTGAGCATTTTTTGCACAAATTTGAAGCTAAAATACTCACGATTTCAATGAAATCACACGTTTTCGCTTCAGAATAGTGATGCAGAACAGAAAGTTGAGTCAGAAAATGCTTTTGATTGGTTTAAAAAGCTTGTTTTAGGGTAATTTGAGCATTTTTTTTGCGTGAATTTGAAGCTAAAATACTCACTATTTCAATGTCATCACACGATTTCGCTTCAGAAGAGTGATGCAGAACAAAAGGTTGAGTCAGAAAATGCTTTTGTTTGGTTTAAATAGCTTGTTTTAGGGTAATTTGAGCATTTGTTTGCTCGAATTTGAAGCGAAAATACTCACTATTTCAATGAAATCACACGTTTTCGCTTCAGAATAGTGATGCAGAACAAAAAGTTGAGTCAGAAAATGCTTTTGTTTGGTTTAAATAGCTTGTTTTAGGGAATTTGTTCGTTTTTTTTGCGCGAATTTGAAGCGAAAATACTCACTATTTCAATGAAATCACACGTTTTCGCTTCAGAATAGTGATGCAGAACAAAAAGTTGAGTCAGACAATGCTTTTGTTTGGTTGAAATAGCTTGTTTTAGGGTAATTTGAGCATTTTATTGCACGAATTTGAAGCTAAAATACTCAATATTTCAGTGAAATCACTCGTTTTCGCTTCAGAAAAGTGATGCACAACAAAAAGTTGAGTCAGACAATTCTTTTATTTGGTTTAACGAGCTTGTTTTAGTGTAATTTGAGCATTTTTCTGCACGAATTTAAAGCCAGAATACTCACGATTTCAATGAAATCACACGTTTTTGCTTCAGTATAGTGATGCAGAACAAAAAGTTGAGTCAGGCAATGCCTTTGTTTGGTTTAAAAAGCTTGTTTTCGGGTCATTTGAGCATTTTTCTGCGCGAATTTGAAGCGAGAATACTCACAATTTCAATGAAATCACACGTTTTCGCTTCAGAATAGTGATGCAGAACAAAAAGTTGAGTCAGACAATGCTTTTATTTGGTTTAACGAGCTTGTTTTAGTGTAATTTGAGCATTTTTCTGCACGAATTTGAAGGTAGAATACTCACTCAGGTTGTGTTTGTACTGTCCTGCCAAAGAGTGCCATTTGGACACTTGCAGCTGGCGCAGTATTACCCAAATTTTGCTCTCTCTCATTGGTACCAGATGGTGTACTTGTTCTAATGCCATTTTAGTTGTCGTGAGGCTTGTTCTCAGTCTCGCCACCGTATAATTTTCTTCTGCCTTTGTACATTGCTCAATCCACCACCCAAAAACTTCCCAATTTACCCGGGACCTCGTTGCTTTCCCTTTCTCTTTCAGAACTTTCCGCAATGCTTCTGATGGTTGTCTATTAAACGTCACTTCCTATGGGAATGGATGTGGTGTGTCTTTTATCCATGCTGCCCACAACATTAACTGTTCTATTGCCCGCACTCCATGCAGCTTGTACAATATCTCTGCCCTCGTTTTTGGTTTTGGCAGAATTATTATACTTGACCGGTTGCCCATTTTGCTGGTGTCGTCGTTTATCCTCGGGTTTGGACTTGCGTTATCTTGGCCTTCCCCTCCACTTGACCTTACACCCATCGGTCTTTTGCGAGCATCACGCTCCTGTGCGCTTTTGGCCCTTATCCCCTGCTGCCATGCACTCTTATCACTAACCCCCTGGCGAACCTGGTTAACACCTCTACCCTCTATGGCTCGGCATCTTCAACTGTATCCTATGTTTTATGGATGCTTTTTAAACCTCCCAACTCTACAATATTACGTAGCCTGGGATAGTCTCGGCTCTCAAATCCACGAATGGGAATGGGGAA